>NC_041395.2:235809759-236109759 GCF_900747795.2 Erpetoichthys calabaricus
AATATGTGTATAGATATATATTATTGTGTATATATTTAGTATATATAATATATGTGTGTATATATATAATATTATATATATATGTGTGTAATATATATATAAATATATATATATTGTATATATATATATTATATATATATGTGTATATATATATATTATATATATATATATAATGTGTGTGTAATATATATATATTTTTATATATTGTGTATTATATATATTAATATATAGTGTGTATATATATATATTATTATATATATATATGAGTGTATATATATATATATATATTATGTGTATATATATATATATATATTAATGTATAATATATATATATATATATATATATATTATATATATGTGTATGTGTGTGTATATATATATATATATATATATAATATATGTGTATATATATATATAATATATATGTATATATATATATATATATAATATATATATATAATATATGTGTATATGTATGTATATATATATATGACAGTAACACTCATAACAATGACAACACAATTACATTGACAATCATGTTACGTTATTTTTAAAATGTTTCCTTTAGTTTTTCATAACCTCTTTAACACACTACTTCTCCACTGCGAAGCGCGGGTATTTTGCAAGTATTTATATATATATTGTGTACGCTACAGGCTGCTCTTGCCCCATGAAACCCAACAGACTGATGTTCAGGACACATGTTTAAAAGCACCAAGCAGAACTTTAATTATTTTCTTAAATATAGTGCCCCAAAGCACCACAATCACCACAATTTACAATAATCACAATACTATAATTCTCCTCTCAGCAGCCCTGTCACACTTTATATTCCTTGACCCGGAAGTGCTCCTCCTCTTCTTCCGGGTCAAATGACACCTTATCAGTTCTTAAGTAACCCAGAAGTACTGTGGGTTTCCATCCTCCTGATTCCGAAATACTTCTGGGTTGTAGGGAAAGTAGGATTCGCCAGGTCCTTTATGAGCTCCCCCAGGCAGCACCCACGGCACCCAACAGGGCTGAGGAAATGGACTCCATGTCCCAGGATGCCCTGAGGGAATCTGGGGTACAGCTACCATCCAGGGGAGCTGCTATCTAGCGTTCTGGGGGAGGCAGTGTCCTGAAAATTCTGCCTTCCTCCATTCTTTCAGTTCAGGGATGTCCCGGCTAGATTGAGCTGCCAGCCGTTTATTATTTATATATAATATATATATTGTGATAAACACTGCTATATGTGAAGTTATAAGTTTAATTAATTTGTTTACAGTGTCCAGAGGCATTAAATTAATACATCGAAACTAATCTCTTCCTATAAAATCTGTATATAGCTCATCAGGAAAAAATTTTTTCTTTTAGAACTAACTAAGTTTGATTTTTATTGGTAAAACAAAATAATGAGCCTTTCTTAGTAATTGTTTTGCCACAGGATGTAAACAGCAGGCCACTAAGGCAATAAGTATATGTGATTCAGAGATGAAATGTAGTCAGGAAACTTTCCAAGACTCATTACCAAAAGGATCAGAAAACTCTCAGAGCCAAAACAAAAACAACTTCAGTCAAGTCAAAATTAGTGATCAAAAAGGATGCAATCATGTAAAACAAAAGGAAGAGCACACATAGAAATCAGTCAGTCAGTCATTTTCTAACCTGCGTAGTCCTGAACGGGTTGTGTGTGGGGGGGTACCAGATGCTATTCCAGGTAACATAGGGTGCAAGGCAGGAACAAACTCTGGACACGGCACCAGTCCATCATAAACAAACAAAATTCTTTTAGAAAATAAGAGATAATAGCAAAATATGTGAAGACAAAAAAAAAGAAAAAATTGTAAACCAACTGAAAATCTTAACAATAATATATTTTAACAACTTGTTATTATTTGGTGCACTTTTTTGAGTCATTTCTAGAAAGTTAATTTTTCATGTATACTGTATATATTTATTTACATATATATATACATATTTACAGTTGCCTGGAGACAGCAATTACAACAGTCATGACTGGCCCATGTTATCCATGATTATCCTAGCATTTAAACAGACCATTAGCACTAACTTAGCACTTGGTTTTCGAGTTACTATAATTGCACCTATTTCTTGAGCTTTGCAGTTCTTCCTCTCATTTTTTGATCAAGTGGACATTCATTTACAATTACTATTTACCTTACTTCAAGGTTATTATTGTAAATGAAAAGTGCAAATAAAAATATTTTTTATAAACTGGAATAAAATGCCTTCCTTCCAAGCTGTCCTATTTACTTGCAATGCTTTGCACAGAATATATTAGCAAATAATTTTCCTGAGGTAGACAAGGTAGAGTGTAAGAAAATTCATTCAGGCAGTGTCTTGGTAAAAAAGTAAGCTATAACACAATGCACTCAAAACAAGACAGACTGTTAAACAAGAAGACTGTCATAACCATTAAGGCATCTCCTGAGACTTGCAAAACCTGAGGAGCTGGGCTTCAGGCCTTCTTATGGATTAATATTGAGCATTAACTGAAATGTTTAGGACAACATTTTGCATTCCTTAATTTTCATGTGATTAGTGTCAACAGACGTAAATATCTCTGTCAATGGCTTCTTGCAGCCACTAGACAAATAAACATTATTGGCAATTGAATCACTTACTAAGATGATTGCTGCCCGTGAATGATAGTAAACAAGTAATTTGAAGTTAAAGCCTCCGTCAACCCCTTGGTGGGGCAAAACAGAAATACCCACAAGGACATTAGTCAACCAGATTTTAATTCTGAATGATGGAAACTTTGAAAACTGTTAAAAATCTGGACTGTGATTATTATTCTGTTACAGACTGTTCTAGTAAGATTAATGTGCATTGAATCTAAAGGGTGACATCTTGGTGTAGCAAATAGCATAGCACCTGAGTTTTAGGTGTGAGTCCTTGTGCTTTTGAATTTGCACATTCTTCATATGATCCTATGCATTATCAATACATTAATGTTTATTTTATATAGCACGTGTTCCAAAGCACACCATCTCAAGTCTCTCTACAAAGTTAACAGGAGTGCAACTCAAACTATAGCATAAAATAATGTAATTCATGATAAATTAGAGGGAAATGAATTTTGGATAAAAATAAAAAACAATATAGACTAATAGTTATTGGTGGTGCATTCACAATTAAGTAGAATGTGTATCAGTAGAGTGAGTACAAAATAGATACTTACAAAATAGTTACATACAGATTGATAGCGCTTTATTTGTCCTGACGGGGAAATTTGCTGTTTCACAGAAACTGTTTAAATAAATAAACACATAAATAGGTAGATAAGTAAATAAATAAATAACACACTCTGAACACACATCAGAATCACTGTAAAACAATAAAAATTCAAAAGAAAGAAAACTTCTGACTTGGCAGTCACCGTCACAGTAAGACATTATGCAGACGTACTGCTGTTGGTATTACGGAACCTCAGTAGCTTTTCCTGACACACTTCTAAATGATTCATTGGCTGAAAGTCCTCAGTGTTAGTGTATCAGAGAGAGGATGTGCAGTATTGTTCATAATGGTACTCAATTTGTTTTGACTCGTTCCTTTGCTAATATATCTAGGGGGTCCAGAATGTGTTCTATAACTGAGCTTGCCCTTTTAATTGGCTTGTTGATTCGGTGGGACTCCCTTGAAGTGATGTTGCCAGCCCTGCACACCACAGCGTAGAAACTCACACTGGCCATCATTGAGTTGTAGAAGATGAGAAGGATGTCACTTCCTACATTAAAGGAACACAGTCTCTTAAGGATAAAGAGCCTGTTAATTTGCTTTGTTTTATAGTTCCTCTATGTTCTGAGACCAGTCCAACCTGTCATTAATATGGACCCCCAAGTACTTGTCGAAATATAGTAACAGTTAGAAAAAAATAGACATGTATTAAAATGCAAGCAAGGTCAGGTTTTGTTTTGTGATAAATTTTTTATTTGACTTCAATAATTCAAAAAACAACAATTATAGAAAAAGCAACACTGAAAGTAAGCAGCAACAGAAGATTTATATTAGGCAAAAGATAAACATTAAACTAGAAAGCGAAAACTGGTGGATAATCTGAAAATATTTGAAGAAAAGTAACGTTTGGGAATATGAAGTAGGATAAGTAATGAAAAAGGTAGGTTGGAAGGAAACACAGAGTATATTGGGACCCTGATTTCCTAAGGGCAGATATGAATTGGATATAGCAAAAGAAGGAGAAGGAAGGAACAGAAAACCTTTACCTTAGTAACTAAAACATTATGGGTCTGGAGTCATCATAAATGTCACCTTAGTGTCTTGATTCATCAACCAGCCCATGGCAGAAAAGGTAGGTTTGCTAACAGTATAGAGCAGGATTCTGGAAGATTAAGTATAATGTTGCCAAATTGCAGAAGCACAAAGATGTTTCTCAACTTTAAATACAGTATAAGACTAAGGGACTTACAGTATAGTAGGTGGAAGAAAAGGTCAGTTTTCCAGTGTGATTTGAATCAGAATGTTTATGGAGTTTCATGGACAGACGTATTGAGAGAGTTCCAGGGAATAAGAGCCACAAATTTCAATTGTTATTTGTAGAGAGTTACATAAGAAGTGTTTGAAATAATCAGAAAGCCCAAGTCAAAGAGTCTCAGGTGTGGTAACGTAATATAAGGCATACAATAATGACAGGTAATTTGAAATTCTGACATTAACAGCTTAATGAGTCAGTAGATAATACAGTATAGGAAAGGAGTCGAGTCATGAAGCTATCCGTGTCAAAACTCTGGTATTAATATTTCAGATTTGTTGTAACCTCTTAATATTTCATATCCGAAGGCAACTGAAGAGTGATGTGCAGTCAAGAGGTAATGAAAATCTGATAAGATATTTCAACATCAAGTTGGACAAGATAGGCAGAAAAAAAAGCTGCTGCCCCAGATTCATTTTCAAACCTCAGAGCGCCAAGAATGTTTACAAAGAAATCTAGCAGTATCTGAGATCATGTGAAAAGAATAAAGCTTTGTGATGAGCTGTGCCTGAAATCCCACAAGAAGCAGGTTATTTTTGTTGGTTTTCAGCTATGGGAAGATACCAGGAATTTATGCCCCAATCTCATTAAGATATGCTGATAGGTATTCACACAGAGCCAGGTGTATTATATATCCACATCTGGAGACAAACATGAATGAATTTTGCTTAATAGTGGGTGGGAAAAATTAAGCAACTCACTGAGTGTCACATTTCTAAACCAATCCAATGCTTAATGGAGGCGGCACTCAGAGTAGGGGCAGTGATTATGAACTGCAAAGGGCAATGGTCCTCTTGTTAGCCTGATCTGACAGAGAGCACACTTCTAATTACAATAAACTGTCCACAGTCAAAAAGTCTCCTAAAAAGACTCATATTAAACTTAGAAATGTGTTCCACGTATGTGGAGAGTACACTGCGTTTGTAAAAAAAAAAAAAACAACCTTTTGTAAGGGAAAAATACATGGACATTCAAAGTCATCAATGGACTGTTGTTCACAGTTACAGCATTAGAGTCAGATGTATGGTTGAATGAAATGTTAGCTATGTTCATGAAAACATGAATAGCAAAATATACAGTACATCCAAGTAAACAGTGCATTATACCCTATCAAAAGGAGGCAAAAAGGACTGTAAATAAGAGAGACGATAATGAAGAGGTACGGGAGACGCAGATTTTGGTACTCAAAACACACAAATCAGTAAATATGCCTAATAATATTGACACCGCTGTAGCAGAACTATGAACAATGCTGCACAGCATAATCTTTCTGCCATCACTTCTAAACAAAAAACTAATGTAAGTGAACGTTAATGTCTAACTAGAAATGCAAACATGCCATGTCAGAATATAACTGCATAATTTTAACACATTGAATACACATAGACAACATTCCTTATCTAAACTCAATTTGCTCTTGTTACACCATATAATGATGCAGTCATCAAAGACAAAAAGTTATTGTAGCAGACAGAAACACTTTTCAAATCTGCTGAGCCCAGTTCCTGCAGTGGTGTGTGGGAGTGTGAGTGAATGTCTCTTCTTTCCCTTTGGATGTGGATGAGACTACAGGGAGATTTTGTAGAAGGAAAAATGTGTTACTTTGTTGTACATTCTGAAAAGGACCAAATTGTAACCCTGTGGAGGTACAGTGTCGAATAAATACCTTATATTTAAGCCTACGATTGTGTTATGTTGTTGTGTCTGGGGGTTTGGGGTCATGGCTATGCCCCCTGGTGGTCAAACCTTCTAAAGTCACTCCCCCAAAAAATGACTGCCATGTCTTGATAACAGCAATACAAATTCTCAGCACCCATAAAATATAAATGGCCTCATTTATTCTTATCTTATTTATTTATTCATATCTTATTTTTAAGCATTAAAAACCACACCATTTCCAAACCTCACACTATCTAAGAAACCTGTGAAGAAATTAATTTGCAGAGAAATACATTTCGGAATTACTTAGATCATACGAGGTAGTTGGTGTTAGTCAACTACACTGCTTTGACTAGATGACTCCATTTATGTGGAACCATTGATGGACTTGTAGTGTAAATTGTTTTAATGCCTTATTGCTGTCAGATTAGGCTCCAACTCCCTAAAACACTAAATTGGATATTAAATTAGAAAATTAATGGATGCCTTAAAGTGAAACAGATATGTATGGTTCTGCTGTTATTAGTGAAGGTACAGGCTACAGGAGTGACTCAAGCAGACTCTGTAACATCGTAGCACACTGAAGACTCCGACTGGCTGACCACATCCTTCACATGGAGAACAATCGGATCCCTCAGGTGGCAATGAGGTGGACACCTCCTGGTGCTAAATGGAGAAGAACTCTTGTGCAAGACCTGAAGGCACTGAACACCACATGGGATGACACCGAAGCACTTGCCGAACATATGAACTGCTGGAGAAACCTCGCTGCCCGATATGCCACATACTGTAGCATGGGATCATCTAAGTTTAGGTAAGCCTACATGCCAACTCTTCTAACATCTATAGTATTAAATATTATGGAAAAAGAAGTAGCTAAAGGTGTTTTATCGATATACAGAACATGTGATGAAAGCACAAAAAATACATAATGATTACCTCAAATTCTCTCTCCTGTCAGTTTACTGCAAGGGCATCAGGATGTACAATTAATATTATACAATGCTGCTTACTTGCCCATCTGAGTTTTTACTAGGGAATGCCTCCTTTCTTTGAAAGATTGATTGGTTGTAGTCAAGAAGATTGAACTTAGAGGAGATGGCTTAACAATTCCCAATACACTTCCATCCATCCATCCATCCATCCATCCACTTCCGCTTATCTGAGGTCGGGTCGTGGGGGCAGCAGCTTGAGCAGAGATGCCCAGACTTCCTTCTCCCTGGCCACTTCTTCTAGCTCTTCCGGGAGAATCCCGAGGCGTTCCCAGGCCAGCCGGGAGACATAGTTCCTCCAGCGTGTCCTGGGTCTTCCCCGGGGCCTCCTCCCGGTTGGACGTGCCCGGAACACCTCACCAGGGAGGCATCCAGGAGGCATCCTGATCAGATGCCCGAGCCACCTCATCTGACTCCTCTCGAAGCGGAGGAGCAGTGGCTCTACTCTGAGCCCCTCCCGGATGACTGAGCTTCTCACCCTATCTTTAAGGGAGAGCCCAGACACCCTGCGGAAGAAACTCATTTCAGCCGCTTGTATTCGCGATCTCGTTCTTTCGGTCACTACCCATAGCTCATGACCATAGGTGAGGGTAGGAACCTAGATCGACTGGTAAATTGAGAGCTTTGCCTTACAGCTCAGCTCCTTTTTCACCACGACAGACCGATGCAGAGCCTACATCACTGCAGACGCCGCACCGATCCGCCTGTCGATCTCATACTCCATTCTTCCCTCACTCATGAACAAGACCCCGAGATATTTGAACTCCTCCACTTGAGGCAGGATCTCGCTCCCAACCCTGAGAGGGCACTCCACCCTTTTCCGGCTGAGGACCATGGTCCCGGATTTGGAGGTGCTGATTCCCATCCCAGCTGCTTCACACTCAGCTGCGAACTGATCCAGATCATGGCCTGATGAAGCAAACAGGACAACATCATCTGCAAAAAGCAGTGACCCAATCCTGAGTCCACCAAACCGGACCCCCTCAACACCCTGGCTACGGCTAGAAATACTGTCCATAAAAGTTATGAACAGAATCGGTGACAAAGGGCAGCCCTGGCAGCGTTCAACTCTCACTGGAAACGGGTTCGACTTACTGCCGGCAATGGCGGACCAAGCTCTGACACCGGTTGTACAGGGACCGAACAGCCCTTATCAGGGGGTCCGGTACTCCATACTCCCAGAGCACCCCCACAGGATTCCCAAGGGACACGGTCGAACGCCTTTTCCAAGTCCACAAAACACATGTAGACTGGTTGGGCGAACTCCCATGCACCGTCCAGGACTCTGCTAAGGGTGTAGAGCTGGTCCTCTGTTCCGCGACCAGGACGAAAACCACACTGTTCCTCCTGAATCCGAGGTTTGACTATCCAATGGACCCTCCTCTCCAGAACCCCCAAATAGACTTTTCCAGGGAGGCTGAGGAGTGTGATCCCTCTGTAGTTGGAACACACCCTCCGGTCCCCCTTCTTAAAGAGGGGGACCACCACCCCGGTCTGCCAATCCAGAGGCACTGTCCCTGATGTCCATGTGATGTTGCAGAGACGTGTCAACCAAGACAGCCCTACAACATCCAGAGCCTTGAGGAACTCCGAGTGTATCTCATTCACCCCCGGGGCCCTGCCACCAAGGAGTTTTTTGACCACCTTGGCGACTTCAGTCCCAGAGATGGGGGAGCCCACCTCTGAGTCCCCAGGCTCTGCTTCCTCATTGGAAGGCATGTTAGTGGGATTGAGGAGGTCTTTGAAGTACTCCCCCCACCGACCCACAACGTCCCGAGTCGAGGTCAGTAGCGCACCATCCCCACCATACGCAGTGTTGACACTGCACTGCTTCCCCCTCCTTAGACGCCGCACGGTGGACCAGAATCTCCTCGAAGCCGGCCAAAAGTCGTTCTCCATGGCCTCCCTAAACTCCTCCCATGCCCGAGTTTTTGCCTCAGCAACCACTGAAGCCGCATTCCGCTTGACCTGCCGGTACCTATTAGCTGCCTCCAGAGTCCCACAGGACAAAAGGGACCGGTAGGACTCCTTCTTCAGCTTGACAGCATCCCTCACCGCCGGTGTCCACCAATGGGTTCGGGGATTGCCGCCATGACAGGCACTGACCAGCTTACAGCCACAGCTCCGGTCAGCCACCTCAACAATAGAGGCACGGAATATGGCCCATTCGGACTCAATGTCCCCACCTCCCTCGGGACGTGGTCTAAGTTCTGCCGGAGGTGGGAGCTGAAGCTACTGCTGACAGGGGGCTCTGCCAGACGTTTCCCAGCACACCCTCACAACACGTTTGGGCCTACCAGGCCTGACCGGCATCCTCCCCCACCATCGAAGCCAACTCACCACCAGGTGGTGATCAGTTGACAACTCCGCCCCTCTCTTCACCTGAGTGTCCAAGACATGTGGCCGCAAGTCCGACCACACAACCACAAAGTCGATCATCGAACTGGGGTCTAGGGTGTCCTGGTGCCAAATGCACATATGAACACCCTTATGCTTGAACATGGTGTTTGTTATGGACAATCCGTGACGAGCACAGAAGTCCAATAACAAAACACCACTCGGGTTCAGATCGGGGGGCCATTCCTCCCAATCACATCCTTCCAGGTTTCACTGTCATTGCCCACGTGAGCATTGAAGTCTCCCAGCAGTATGAGGGAGTCCCCAGAAGGTTTGCCCTCTAGCACCCCCTCCAGGGACCTCAAAAAGGGTGGGTACTCCGAACTGCTGTTTGGTGCATACGCGCAAACAACAGTTAGGACCCGTCCCCCCACCCGAAGGCGGAGGGAGGCTACCCTCTCGTCCACCGGGATAAACCCCAATGTACAGGCTCCAAGTCAGGGGGCAATAAGTATGTCCACACCCGCTCGGGGGCAATAAGTATGTCCACACCCGCTCGGAGCCTCTCACCAGGGGCAACTCCAAAGTGGTAGAGAGTCCAGCCCCTCTCAAGGAGATTGTTTCCAGAGTCCAAGCTGTTCGTCGAGGTGAGCTCAACTATATCTAGCCGGAACCTCTCAACCTTGCGCACTAGCTCAGGCTCCTTCCCCTTCAGAGAGGTGACATTCCACGTCCCAAGAGCCAGCTTCTGTAGCCGAGGATCGGACCGCCAAGGTCCCTGCCTTCGGCCACCACCCAACTCACACTGCACCTGACCTCCTTGGCCCCTCCCATAGATGGTGAGCCCATGGGAAGGGGGACCCACGTTGCCTCTTCGGGCTGTGCCTGGCCGAACCCCATGGGTGCAAGTCCGGCCACCAGACGCTCACCATCAAGCCCCACCTCCAGGCCTGGCTCTAGAGGGGGGCCCCGGTGAATTCCAATACACTTCCATCTTTGTTAACTCCAAACAAAACTAAAATCAACCTATTTTTAAGTATGAGTTTCAGAAGCAAAACATATCTACATGATTGATGAACAGTTGTAAAAATAAAAGACAAAAAGCAGCATAGAGCAGTGGTCAATCAATATGTCTAAGTCCTTCCAAAATTTCAATTTGATCCCAAAAAGTAGTCTACGAACAGAAGTCTAAATTATATTGGAGCTCAGGGGCATGCTCTTCTATCTGACCTTAACGCAACAGAATCTGAAGTAAAGAAAACTCTTAATTTTAGATCATTTTTGCATAGCTACTCTATAATAAGCTGCAGGGAAGGTGACAGTGGATAACTTAATCTGATCTATATACTCTAGTCACTAAAGGAGTCATTATTATATAACAGTATAACTTGTGAAAAAATAAAACAACATAATTTCGAAGATTACTGCTGACCTAAATTATAACCCCTCGCTGTCGATACATACATTCCATAACTCAAATTCCATCCCCTTACCTTTTTTCAAACATATTCTGATCTTGCTTATTATAATAGATGTTCATTGTTACCCAGAGCATCACTAAGCTGAAGAAAGCAATCAACCATGGTTAGGGCACAACTGCACCACAAAGATATGCACCAGGCCAATCAAGAGTTGCCAATTAGCCTAAGCTTTTGGTTATGGAGTACCCAGGGAAAGACTCCTGCATGCATAGGGAAAATGTACAGTCTCTACACCGGCCGGTGATTGAGCTGTGATTTCAGCCCAAAACTCTGGAGCTTTGAGGTAGCAGTGTTAATTACTTGGGCCATCTTGATACCCACTGTTGTTATGGTTCCAGGTCTTTACTTATTACAGTATAATTTTGTTTCAGCATGACTAATATTAAAAACAAAGTGATAACTGATACAAGGAGATCACTGGTTCACTGCTCACACAAAAAATATTAATACCCCAGACAAGATAAATTACCAACATTATCATGTACCCATGACACAATGAATTAATTGCATTATCACATGCCAGTGTCTACTTCAGCTCCCCACAGCCCTAAGTTGGATTAAATGGGCTCACAAAATGATAGTCATGTAATATGTTTTTACAGTTATTTTATTTCAATATATTGATAGCTTCAGTTTGCTTACACTACACAAGCTTAGTGATTAAAGTTTACATATCTCAATGAAATGACAGGAATTTAAAACCATCACTCCGACTTCATATCATGAGCAGCAGTGTTTTCTTTTTCTGTTGTTTTTGGATTAGTTCACATACTTTGATCCTTACAGACTACATGTGCACTCTTCACCACCTACCCATTTTTTGTCTTCAAACTGTTACTGACTTTGACAGCTACAGCTTTCTTCTCACTGTGTCTGAGAAAACCTTTCAAGTCCAACTGCAGGATACGTCTGCACCATTTAAGGAGATGTGATGAGTAAATAAGGTAGAAATACTGGCATGGTGAACTCTGAGCTTGCACAGAGGTGGCATAAAGTTAATTACAAATGGATAGAAAACACTACTGAGGTTAAATTGCATTGCATATAAACTGAAACTTAAATCTGCTGAACCTGATAATATCACAGTGGTGCTCTATTTTTGGATGATTTATTTTTTCCATGCTTTTCTTAGTCCAGCTTTGACCTGGACATCTTTGTTGCTCTGACTTGCATGGTTCATTTTCTGCTATATAACATTAGGACATTGAAGCGTTTCAGAACGGTGCTTAAGCACTAAAAAGCATTTTCCAAGCTTAATTGAGGACATAAATGTACAGGAACATTGAGTAAGTAATAAACTCACCTTACAGCAGAAGAATATATGTAATGCAAATCATTTTTTACACAATTGCTTTATATTTCTATCATTAGGTAAGGCTTTACAAAAGTCTCATTTTTAGATGATTTATTTATTTTTTTAAATCATGTGCATTTTTTGAACTTCATGACTTTTTTTTGGAAGGATATAACATTTTCTGGTTATTTCCAACTTAATATATAAAATGTAGCAGTGAAATTCAGCCTTCTATTTACTATATTCACGTGATTTTCCATTTATAACAATTTTAAATTCAGGTAATGAAAATGTGAGGAAATGTACTGTATTTAGTTCTATTTGTAATGTTTTTTTTTACTAAGATTGTTGTCTAAACAATGTAAAAGTCCTCTTGCCCATGAGTACTGTAAATGATTTTGAATGCAGTATTCTACCAACCGATATATATTGTTATACCAGTGGTATGCTGAGGAGCTTATTCATTACCTAAATTCCTTTTTTAAACTTAAGTTATGTTATCATCTGTGGTTTCTCAAAATGTCTACAAACAGCATGTTATGAGTATAAAGTGTCATGTATGAATAAAAGGAAGTTGACCTCAAACTCTGAATGTTGCTAAGGAGGCCAAAATCTTTATATATATATATATATATAAAATACGCTACCATGGCTGTCCGTTTCTCTGTCCAGGTTTTTAAATCATCTGTAGCTCACAAACCGTTTGAACTATTAACCTGAAATTTGGTACACATATACTACGTGACATCTAATATCTGCTTTCGGGGTGGTGATTGACCTCTAAGGTTATTCCTCTTTTTATTTTATTGTAGAACCAACTCTCGGCAGCAGCCAGCAGGGCGGCCGTGCCGTGCATGTTTACAGGCGCTGTTCTCATCCTATCACCTTCGCCGTCACTTGCCTTACCTCTTCATATCTTAAATCATTCTTGAGGCTGATTGAAGACTCAAGTGCCAGCTTAAGTGAAAAATTAAAGAAAACATACTTAGTAATTGCAACACAAACACTGACTTAATCAGTTTTAATGCAAAAAGATGCCAATGAAAGAAGAGAACAAGCGGGCCGCTAGGGTGGAGTAAAGAAGAGCTGCTCAGGAAGCAGCAAGCGCATCAGTCTCTGAGCAAATGAATGCTAAATGTACAGAGAAAGAGTATGAAAGCTATGAATGCCCAAGTCAAGTGTATTCACTGTACGTTATCGTGCAGTTCGCTGTTACTGGTACTGAAATAATTATTATAGAAAAATTATTACTGGGCATGGCCATACAAAGGTAGAACTAAATAAAACCTTAATACCTTTCTGGATCAACCTATGTGGATTTTGAATTCTTGTCAGCAAGGTAAGGTAACTCACCCATTTGCCTATCTTACGGCCCACCTGTCAGGTTGTTTTGCATGCCTAAGATAAAGTCATCCGTGATGGAAGATCACAGGAATCATGGGGTAGAGGGGTCCTTTCATCGGATTGGCTGGCCCAGCGCTGTTTCAGCTGTGGAATGGCCGAATGGGGGGGGGGAGCAGCTTGATGGCTGAGGTCTCCAGGACTTTAAACAAATCCATCCATCCATCCATTTTCCAACCCGCTATATTCCTAACTACAGGGTCACGGGGGTCTGCTGGAGCCAATCCCAGCCAACACAGGGCACAAGGCAGGAACCAATCCTGGGCAGGGTGCCAACCCACCGCAGTTAAACAAATCCAAATCATATTATATGATATAATCTACTGTTAAATTCTGCTCCGTACTTGTACAATTTTTATTGTTATACTGTATTGAGGATTTGTTCTGTTCTGTGTATTGTATTGTATTGACCCCCTTCTTTTTGACACCCACTGCACGACCCAACCTACCTGGAAAGCAGTCTCTTTTTGAACTGCCTTTCCCAAGGTTTCTTCCATTTTTTCCCCTACAAGGGTTTTTTTTGGTAGTTTTTCCTTGTCTTCTTAGAGAGTCAAGGCTGGGGGGCTGTCAAGAGGCAGGGCCTGTTAAAGCCCATTGCGGTACTTCTTGTGTGATTTTGGGCTATAGAAAAATAAATTGTATTATATTGTATCTCCACAGTCCAAAGACATGCTGGTTAGGTGGATTGGCGATTCTAAATTGGCCCTAGTGTGTGCTTGGTGTGTGGGTGTGTCCTGCGGTGGGTTGGCACCCTGCCCAGGATTGGTTCCTGCCTTGTGCCCTGTGTTGGCTGGGATTGGCTCCAGCAGACCCCCGTGACCCTGTGTTCGGATTCAGCGGGTTGGAAAATGGATAGATGGATGGATGTATTGTATGTCAGCACATCTTTTATAATTGCTTCTCTTATCACCTCCTGTCTTTTTCACTCTAGAATGCTGGCTGCTATTTCTCTTTCTTGCCAGATTGGATGTCCTTCCTTTCCTTCTGACTCTACATTCATTGAAACATTGGCTATGAGGGGTTTTATACCCACAACTAAAGCTGATGTCACATCATGTGGCTTCTAGTCATACAGTATGTCAGACTTGCCAACCACAGTTGCTGATGTCATTGCCAAACCAAGTCAATTTACACAACTGAAAGTCACTGGGCATATCAAATTTAGCAGCTGCGTGGTGACTTTCCAGTACAGTCTTCCTTGCCCCTTTTCCTGACAACCAATAGCGTGGTACCTGATGAAGTCAGTGGTATACAAAGCATTATTAGATATGGCATGTAAGGCTGCAGTCTTGACCCTTTTTTCTTTTTACCATTATTTTGTGGTACTTAAAATAGGAAACAGAAGACACGTTTCTCTTCTGCTTGTGGATGTGAAACACCTGCAGTTCTTATTCGTCATTGCTGCATTATATGCATTGTACTTCCAGATGAGCACTCGTTGGTTGTCAGATGTCATACACACAGATCCGTCCTTACAACTGAATATCAGGTTTGATTTTGTTGGGACACGTAGCAGACTAGTTGTAGAGAGTCACTGAGTATGTCAGACGTCAGACTACCTGACTGGCCTTCAGGGGAGCACACTGTCAACTACCATCACCCTCTAAGATTATAATAATGGAAAATCTCTGAAAAACTCACCTATTGTGACAGGGCCTTTAAGGGTCACTTCTGCCATAACCACGGACTACTTCCACAGTAAAGAGTACTGCGACGGCTGCATTCATGAGCCTTCAGTTGGCTTAAAACAGCAACAACAATAATATTTACAGTATTTCTAAATCACATTTTCCTACACAGAATGTAGCACAAAGTGCTTTACAAAAACTTTATCTTGTGTGGCAGAGGTAGAAAACACTAAACAATAATCATAATCTGGAACAAGCAAGGGTCAAAGGATCAAGAAAGCTTTCATTTAAAGGGCAAAATAGAAACTGTAAGGTGGAGTGCTTAGTAGCTAACATCAAGTTTTAACCATAAGTCTTCCTTATACATTTTTTAAAGGAATTTTGCCTTTACCTATTAAGAAAAGAACTAACTTGCACAGTTATTCTGCATCCCTCGGGTCTTAAACAGGCCACCTTTAATACTTAACCAATTTGCAACGGTTTGTACTTATTGCGATTCTCTGTCAGTGTAATGTTATCTTAAAGGTGATGTCTTGAGTAGACTGTACTGAATGAACCTAACCCTTTAAGGCCTTTTTCCATTGTGTGATGTGGATATGAATAAAGATTATCAGAAGGGGATATTTAAAAACCAGAGAAAGAGAGATGGAAAAGACAAGAAGGGACAGACACTGTCTTGGTGTGGAGAAGTTCCAGTGAACTTAGAAGCTGCATTAGCTGCATCTTTAGTTCTTATCGAAGAGGTGAACCCTTGCCAGACATTTGTCAGAATCAGCATAAGTGTTGTCAAACATTTTGTTGTGTAGGAGTGCCTCAAATGGCTTTCATCTTTTGCTGCTGACCTTCAATTACTGATAGGACTTATTTATTCACATTTTTTATGGTAACTGATGATTGCTCACCAAATAATAACATTCTTGCATATGGCTCAATGCCTGCCCCGTAAATATATTATTAATACAAAATGATATACACTGATCAGTCATAACATTAAAACCACTGACGGGTGAAGTGAATAACATTGCCGTTACTTTGGTGCCTGTCAAGGACTAGGATATATTAGGCAGCCAGTGAACAGTCAGTTCTTGAAGGCGATGTGCAGGAAGCAGGATGGGTAAGTGTAAGAATCTGAGTAATTTTGGCAAGTGCCAAATTGTCATGGCTGACGACTGGGTCGGAGCATTTTCAAAATGGCAGGTCTTGTGGGGTATTTCTAGTATACAGTGGATAAAACCTGGCAAAAGTTGTTTAAGGAGAGAAGGACAACTGGTGAACCAGGGCACCTAAGGCTCTTTGATTAATGTGGGGAGCGACGGTCATCCAGTCTGATCCAATCCCACAGTATAGCCAATGCAGCGCAAATTGCTGCAAAGCTTAATGGTTGCCAAGAGAGAAAAGTGTCAGAGCACACAGTGAATCACAGCTTGCCAGTCAGAGTGCCCATGCTGACCCCATCCACTGCCAAAAGCACATACAATGAGCACTTGAGTGTCAAAATTGGTTCATGGAGCAATGAAAGAAGGTGGCCTGGTCTGATGAATCATGTCATCTTTTAGATTATGTGAGCATCATTTATCTGGGGAAGAGATGATAACAGGATGCACCATGGAGAGAAGTCAAGTCAGCGGAGGCAGTGTGATGCTCTGGGCAATGTTCTGCTGGGAAACCTTGGAACCTGGCATTCATGAGGATGTTACTTTGACTTGTACCACGTACCTAAAGATTGTTGCAAACCACGCACAAACTCTTTATGGCAATGGTATACCCTGATGGCAATGGCCTTTTTCAGCAGGAAAATGCACCCTGCCACACTGCAAAAATTATTCAGGAATAATTTGAGGAGCATGACAAAGAGTTCAAAGTGTTGACCTGGCCTCCATATTCCCCAGATCTCAATCCAATCGAGCCTCTGTGAGAAGTCTGTTCCATGAAACCCCACCTCGCTACTTACAGGATCTGCTGCTAATGTCGATACCAGAGGACACCTTCAGAGGTCTCGTGGAGGCTGTGCCTCAGTTGATCACAGCTTTTTTTTTCGCCATGAGGGGAGACTACACAATATTAGGCAGTTGGGTTTAATGTTGTGGCTAATCAGTATTAATTATTGATATCTACTCTATATATACTGTATAAAATCCTAAAAGTGCAATGATTTTGTGCAACAATTTTATGTGACGTTTTTATGTCACATTTTTTGTCATGCTTTAAATCAGCATATTTTAAAATCTACATATATATGTTTGGTATCATTCTTTTTAGAATTTATCAAACTTTAATGTGATGTCATTAGATTTTCAGATTCTTATTCCACTTTTAAAGTATAAACTAAAACATTTCCAGAACTCACATCCCGCGAGATGAGACTTTATGCCAAGAGAGTAGGACAGCTGCTGTACAGGTTTTTAAATGTTCGAAGTGCTGTGCGAGATGCAGATTACACAGCATGGCAGCAGCAATCCAGCAGCTGATTGAGCAAAGAGGAGGTAAAAAAAAACTGTATTTGTTTCCCATTATATTACCATTTAAGAGGGGCTTTTGGACGAGTGACCGCGTCTCCTTGGGATGTATTCAGCCCCTTTCGTCACAACATGAGTGGCAACTCCACGGGGGTTGGCGAGTGAAGCGTGCAGAGGGCAAGCCCCCCTAGTATATACAAATGTAACAAAATGTTGATTTTTTTAATAACTGTGGTATATTTAATGTTATATGTGCTGAGGGGTGGATGAATATTTGTATACAGTATATTTTGAGGTTTAATGTTTTTGTACAGTAATTTCACTTATACATTTGTATTGTATCATTCATTCTTTTTGTGATTTTCACTATTTTGGTGGATGGACTTTGAATGGATTATTTGGGGTTTGCTATCGGCTTTTTGACACCAAAAATAAATACATTTAAAGTGATTTTTGAACCAGTTTAGACGCTTCATAAATACGGAAACTGGTATTTATTTCATTTTCTATAACTAAGTGGTGCATACTTTTATATTCAAACTAAAAAGAGAAATCCCTTTACCTTATTTTCAGTTTTATTACTGGGCAGCAAACATACAAGCCATAAAAACCTGGACACAAATAAATGAACATATACAGGCTTGGTCCGCAATGAAAGTAAAATCCTGTAGTACTTCTTTATACTCCCTGCTCTGTGCTCCAATAAATGCAAGTTATCGCAAATATACTAATAACCCAATTTTGCTTTACTCACACAGAATATGGAACCAACTTAGAAAGCATTTTAAGATGGAAAATCTTTTATCTGTGGCACTTCTGCAAGAGAACCACCTCTTTCAACCCTCGCAAACATATCCAGTTTTTAATACCTGGAAAAGTTTTGGGATTAAAATGCTCAGAGATCTTTATATAGACAACATATTTGCATCTTTTGAACAATTACATTCAAAATTCAACCTCCCAGCTACACATTTCTTTTACTATCTTCAAATTAGAAATTTTGTTAAACAGAATTTGCCCGATTTCCCCCACCTTGCACCCTCCACAATGCTGGAAAAAATACTGCTCAATTTCGAGGAATTAAACACCATTTCTGCATTATATAAAATCCTATTAGAGTCCCTACCTTTCAAAGATCCAAGAGGACATTGGGAAGAAGATCTCTTAATCAATATATCAGAAAAGGAGTGGAAGGTAGCAAAGCAGAGAATTCACTCGAGCTCCATATGCGCAAAGCATAGAATTATTCAACTAAAAATTATATATCGAGCCCATCTGTCTCGCTTAAAACTGTCCAAAATGTTTCCAGGGCAAGATCCAACCTGCGAACGCTGCAGCCAAGCTCCTGCCTCACTGGGTCACATGTTCTGGGCCTGCACCAAACTAACATCATTTTGGACAAAAAATTTTAAGTGCCTTTCAGACAGCCTTGGTATCACAATTCCTCCTCACCCATTAACAGCTGTGTTCAGTGTTCTTCCAGATGGACTTGAAGTGGAGAAGGACAAGTAAACGGTGATTGCATTCACTACACTTTTGGCACGCAGACTTATTCTGTTAAATTGGAAGAATCCTAACTCTCCTCTAATAAGTCAGTGGGAAACCGATGTTTTATATTATTTGAAATTGTAAAAAATCAAATTCTCAGTTAGAGGATCTGTACAGAATTTTTTCAAAACCTGGCAGGATCTGATCAATATTATTTTAGAATAAGAGAAATAACTATTACCCCATTTAATTCCCTTCTCCATTTTTTTATTTACCTATATATTTATTTCTCCCTTTCTTTTATTTATTGTTACCTTATTAAAAAGCCCTAAGCAATTCTCCTTTGGCTTAGCTCTCTTTCTCAGGGGTGGGGTTTGATTTGTCTTCAATTTTGTTAGGTTATAAATTGATCTATTTGTATGGAATGATTACAATAAAAATTAATGAATAAAAAAAAAAGAGAGAAAGAGAAATCCCTATGCTTTAGACACAGAGTTAATTCGCTTACCTTAGACAAAACATACATAATTACTCATGGAGTCGTACTGAGTCACAGTTTTTACAGTTCTGGGGATGATTCCCTGTCTGATCACTCCCTACCTATGCATTTTGTTTGTACGTGCTTTTTGTGCTGTTGATATTTCAAACACGTTTGTTAGGCTAAACTGTGGATTTGTGTGTGTGTGAGGGTGCCCTGTGATGGACTGGCATCTCTTCCAAATCTGGCTCCTGCTTTGTACTGAAGCTCCTAGGACACACAGTGTCATCATGCAGTGCTTTAGTAGAAGGGGCAGGATCACAAGATTATTGCACAAATGAATAGGTTTAATGCTTTTTATAATGATTAACTAAGAACTCAAAGTCACAGGTCCAGATTTTCTTCCTCAAGATGCGATGCTGAGCATGTCAGCTAAAATGACCGTTCACGAAGTGTGGACTGTGAATATGTATGCTTTAGAAAGTAAACATAAGTGTAGATTAACAGAAAGTGCAAAGATCAGCCTTTTTTGGCATCAGCTTTACTAGGCTTGATCGATTATAGTTTTACAAAAGGCTCAAGTGTAATAATGAATATTGCATGTAAAGACAAAATGAAAAATGCACTGACTGCTTTCTAGCTAAAGTAAAATGAGGAGTGTTAATATTAGGTGAGGCAGAATCAGAGCGTGTCTAAAGATGAAGAAGGGAAAATAAATAAGACAATGTCAGTGACAGAGCCTGAAATTACAGATGTGCCAAAACGAAGAGAAGAATGCTGTAGCTTCTGTTAGGATGTTAATGCACTACTTCAGATACAAATAAAAAGAGTAACTATGTACACAAATAGAGCATTTGGTGTTTTCTTCTTCTTAGTTTGGGGACAGTGTCCTGTGTTTATTAACTGCTCTTGCTAACCAGAGTCCTGTGCTGTCAGAGAAGATACAGTGCCGAACGCTGGCCTTTGGTGTCGCCATCTGTTTTATTCCATGTGACTCTCAGGCATTTCTGCCCAAATCTCTGCAGGATGTCTTGTCATCTACAGCTTAGCTTGAGGAGTGCTCAGAGAAGGGTCATCCCTCCCTCTACTGCAGGATAATACAATTAATACTATGGAATAACCTTGCATTATTTTCACACTAGCAGTGTTTTTGTTATCTCAGAAACCTTTACTAAAATTTTATTAAGGCAGCACCTTTTGAGGCTTTAACTTTATGCTGAGGTTCATAATATCTGGCAAAAAAAAATAATAATAAAAATAACCTACACTTAATGCTGCAACAGACAGTATGCACATGAGATTTCTTCAGGCAATACTAAACACAGGTTTGCATGCAGAGTTAAATGTAAAGAAACTTTATATGCAAATACATTATATGTCCAATACCTACTTGATACCTGCCATTGAATAATTATTATAATATACAATACTTTCATCCATGAAATAAAGGCTCCCTTAAATGAGAGATTTGCCAAATTAAAAACAATTAGGTTTCTTTAAGCATTTATTACTCAGTCCTTTTATTGAATGCTTTAGGCAATCCTTTAGTACGCGCTGTGGAACTGAGAATGAGGTTTTTCTCATTCAAATGTTCAGTCCTTGACATCCTTGCAAGTATCTGGCCCCTATCTTCATATAATGTGCTTATACAAAGTAGAATTTTCACAGCCTACTAAAAGTGCATTCAGTTAGACTTTTTATGAAATGCATAAAGTAATTAGAATAGTTTCACATTTTAATGCTTGCTTATTTGAAAAAGAATGACACTTTTTTATGGAAGTCTTAAATAGTTACAGTTTGTCACTGTAAATAAAATGGAAGCAGAAAGCATAGCATGACAGGAGTATCCCTTGCCCTCTCAGGACACAGGTCCCAGCCCCAGAAGGATCTCCTAAATCAACCTGAATCCCACCCCTTTATAAAGTCAGAAGACCAGAAAGAAGTAACAGTTTGTTATGCAGAGGAATCCAGAGTATAACACTACCTGTGGGATAGAAATCTCGTCACTCATGAAAAAAACCACGCAGAAGAGAGGAGAGGTTTTTGAGTGACTATATTTGTATAACAATGCCAATAGAACAATAAGTAAAAATGCAGGTTACCATTTTATAATAGATTCCCTGTAAATTTTAATCAAAAATAAATTGGGACTATATATTGTCACTTGTCTGGGCCCTGCGGTATTTAAAACACTTCAGACAGAACTTCTTTGTATGCTTGGACTCTCAAGTTTTCATTCAGCTTAAAGAGTGATGGAAAAACTGAGAACGTCAATGCTCAGAGAGCAAGTGCAACATGGAGCTTCATGACAGAAAATGCCCACTTAGGTAGGCAGGGCTCAGTAGAATTTAATAATGTCATCCTGTCTTTAAAGAAAACAGTTTGGCAAAAAGAGCACAACAAAAATGGACAGTACAAAACAGAAAGGAGTATCTCTTAAAGATTTTATTTCTGGTAAAAAGTCGTTTCTTATGCTTCCTCGTTGTTCTTCCAATCAGAACTATCCATCCATCCATCCATTTTCCAACCCGCTGAATCCGAACACAGGGTCACGGGGGTCTGCTGGAGCCAATCCCAGCTAACACAGGGCACAAGGCAGGAACCAATCCCAGGCAGGGTGCCAACCCACCTCAGGACACACACAAACACACCCACACACCAAGCACACACTAGGGCCAATTTAGAATCGCCAATCCACCTAACCTGCATGTCTTTGGACTGTGGGAGGAAACCGGAGCGCCCGAAGGAAACCTACGCAGACACGGGGAGAACATGCAAACTCCACGCAGGGAGGACCCGGGAAGCGAACCCAGGTCAATCAGAACTATTGACTTTTAAAAAGATGGCAGAGTTCAGTGGTGGGCTAATCCCAGTTTATTGGAGAGGCTGAGTCTAGAATGGTTGTTGCAGTTCCAAGAGAGTCTTGAAGAGATGCTGACTTCTGATTAAAAGACAAACGTGAAATGGAGAAACCCTTATAGGGCTAGACTAGAAGACAGGAGCATGGGTGAGCAGGTGGATGGGGACAGGTCAGGGGTCCATTTCTGATATGGACCCCAAGACTATCATAATAGGCTCCAACCTACCACAATCATGCAGTAGAGTAAGCCTTTCAATAAACAAATGCTTTACTGTGAAGTCCAAAATGTCCTGTTCAGCTGTTGCTATACTTCTTGCTTTGAGTTCTGACTCACTAAGCTCAGTATCACTGTTTGCTGATAATACTAAAAAATAATTATTTTTTTTTTTATTTTTATTTTTAACTAAACCTATGACGGAGTTGTTTTAAACAAACTCATGTACTTGACTTATTAGCTTTTTCTCTGGAGTAGTTGAACTCCTTAAGAGGAATGTAATGAACAGTTTTTTCCATTTCACTTTATTTAAGACTGTGGAATATAGCCTGAAAGAAATGCAGATCATTAAGAGAGTTATCAGTGGCATGTCTGAGAATCACATTAGCATGACACTTTCATAAAAAATAATGACAAATCGACGGCTTCTGAATCAACGGTAAGCAATAATTTTTTAATTAGCATCTATTGCCAATGCTGGCTACTCTCCTGAACTGAAGTGTTCAATACATGAAATGATTTTTAGGTTTGATTTTCTTTCTCATATAACCATGAGGAGGGATAATCAACTGGTTTTGTTTAGACTTTCTACCACAGATATTTAAACAGTACAAAAGTCTATATAGACAAAGCATTAACTTTAATGTTTGAATTAAGCTGAAAGATCACATACATATTACGTACCTACTTTATGTAGTGACAGAGGATATATGGGTGACCAAACTGTGAAACAGATATTTAAAAAAATTAAAAATCGGCACAGCAGTCTTGCATATTCATTATTTCACAGTCCAGTGTAGTTCATTAAAATTCAGTTCTTCCATTAAAACTCCACATGCAAAAACATGTAAATAAAAAATATAATTAAATAAAATTTACCTTTTAAAATGACTCCTGTGTTTAATCCTGAATAGTCTAAAATAAATTATACAAAGTCCTTTCCTTTGTATTTAAAGCACATTAACTTTGAAACTATTGATAAAGTGACCCTGCGATGAAGTTATATCTTGGGGTGGTTTCGTGACTGTGAGTTGGGTAAAATGATTTTGAGTATGTATGTATGTATTAAAGGGAAACAGTCACCGTTTTCTATATTTTAATAGCAAAAAGTGCTCACCAGTCTGTCCATCTTGGGCAGTTTATATGAAAATGCTGCAAGGTTTTCAAAGCTCCCACATCAGAGTCCCTTTTGCTATTAAAAAAAAGTGATTGGTCCCCTTTAATAAAGTGTTAGTGTCTCAATTTATCTAACAGAATAAATGAATAAACATTCTGAGACAATTTGCTGCTGCCTTTTCTTTTACTTCTGCATTTGAAAACCGGAAGGGTCAATTAAGGCTGAAATGTAACAAAAAACTCTAGTTTATCAAATGAGTTTCTTCATTATGATCTGTATTCAAGATGGAGTGATCAAAATGTGCTCTGGTAGAAGCGTCTTCTTTTCAGATACAACACTGAAAATGTAGGTGTTTTGTTATATTATTTCTCTTTATTTTGCAATATTTTTCATAATATTTATACAGTATTATTTTTCTGTTTTTAAGCCAGATTTCCCCCTCTTTTTGTTATGGATCTGTGATGGATCTGTGTTTACCTTGGGTTGTCCTTCGCCTTTTATGGAATTTTTTAGTTAATATATAATAATCTTCTGCAATTTAAAAAGCACAAGAGGCCTCTGTCCCGACTTAAAAAAGATGCCAGTATATTTTCCAAGGTTGGGATGAGGGAAACAAGTAACGAACACCCATCCAGAAAATGGGGATAAACTGATGGGAAAGCTCCTTTGAAGCGGTGCTAAGATCAATGAGAAAATCCACAAAACACCTCTCTTAACAGAGTGGTCTTCGGTGTAATGGGAGGATCGACATGAGTCATAAATTAGGGGTGGCATTAGTTGATTGGAGGAGTAATAAAGTTCTGCATATTAAGAGTGTGATATATTAGATGAGGTGATGTCATCAGAAAGATTCTAGACCTTTGTGTGCATTCCAACTACTGTATATGTTTGAGTGTTTTAATTTTGGTTTTTTTTATTATTTTGCCATTTTAGGTCTGGTCTGTTTCTTTACTTTGACTCTCCTTTGTGTTCCTTTTCCAATGGCAGAAAACTTAACTAGGCTAGGAGACCATCGCTTCTTATCAAAAAAGCAAACTGAATTAACAAAGTCCTTTAAATGTGAATACCTTTTGCTTTTTTACTCATTGATATTTTAAAGGCGTAATTAATTAAAAGAAGACTACTTGTTTAAATTCAGTGCAAGATTTAGAATTGTGATTTCAGGCTTTTTTTTGAAACGGGAACACCTTCTATACAATACATCACTTTTGGATTCGGCACAAGACACAACGGCAGAGAGAAGGCTGCATCACTACGCTTCACCAGCATTTTAAGCCAAAATGGGAATGCAGGCCAAGATGAGCAGTAACACACAGAGAAACCCTGTCAAGCCCGATAATAATATGATACTTCCCTGTCTGCAAACCACAAATAGGTAACCAAAAAGAATGGAAGTAGTCAGAGTTTAGGAAAGCAAAACAGGCAGAAATGTTCAGGGTGCTAGATGAAAAACATGCAATAATCCAAAAAGGACTAAACACTAGTTAGTAAATAGAGCAATGGACTAAACAGCTTTTACAAAGTCAGAAAAATGTTCAGTGTTAGAGCATTGAAACCCCACGTAGTCTCCTTTTTTATTTTACCTGTTCATCTTTTTTTGTGAATTTAGCATAATTAGTGTAATTTATTCAGAATGATGACCAGGGACCACGCCCCACTAGGACGCCTGGAACAGGGAAGGACACGGAGAGGGGCAATATATTCCCCTTGACGCAAGAGAGCATCCCCCACGGATTCCATCAGGGAAGCTCGGCCCTGTGGGGGGTCTGTGGCCACCACCTGGGGGCGCCTGGATGGTTCCTGAGCCAAAGACAACAGCACTTTCTGCCACACCAGGAAGTGCTGCCGGAACAGGAACAATGTACGCCTGGAGTGCTTGAGGGTGCAAGGGCAGCACTTTGGCCACACTAGGAAGTGCTGCCAGAAGACCATCACGGAGCACCTGGAGCACATCTGAGGCGGGATAAAAGGGGCCGCCTCACTCTATTCAAAGAGCCACAGTTGGATGGCAGTAGATGGAGCTTGAAAGAGAGGAGTGGAGGCGGCTGAAGGAAAGAGGAAGAAAGGACAGACCTGTACTGTGATGATTTGGGCACTGTGTTTGTGCTGTGTACACAAAAGAAAAATAAACGGTGTGTGTTTTGGACATTTGGAGTCTGTGTCTGTCTGTGTCGGGGCTGATCTTTCACATGATCAAAAGAAAGTAATATATGGAAAGAGAGGCCAGGCCCAACATGAAACCATGCTAGTAACACTGGATGTTACGATGAGCATATGAGTCTATAAAAAAGTGGGGTTTTTTTTGTAAAATGCATGAGATGCAAAGAAGAAACACAATTCTGCAAACTTTACGATTCAATTTAATCAACTTTTATAAGTAATCTATATGTCCAGGATGGGAAGTAAGCTTTAACATCAATTGAAATAAAAACTGTCAGGTAGCAGAAAAAAAAAACAGTGCCAGCATTACAGAGAGAGAAAAAAACTTAACATAATGCAAAATTTTATTTATAGAGCAGCTTGGCCATGCTCAAATGCCTTATAAATACAGCTTCATAGTTCAACTGTCTACATTTCATTTTTATAGCAGTGATTTCCTCAGGGCCGTGCAGGCAGTCAGATCCTGGCATTGAGCTGGCAGTCTTGTTTGAAGTCCAGCTCCTTAGCCATTCCATCACACCGTATATAACTCTACACAGATCACATTCCAGCACACAGTAAAACCTGGGGCAATGTGCAATCATGAAGTATGTTACTGTGCTTTTGAAAATTCCCAAAAAAGTAATAGATTATGTTAGTTAAATTCAAAGAGATTCATAAAACACTGAACATGAGCTTTTATTATTGCTGGAAATAGTCCAGCAAAATAACAAGTTTTGGCATTATAGCTCTCACAGTTTCATCTCATTATGAGATCTTTGAGCTAACTTACCTACTTGTAGAGACAAGTTATGTTTACAGAACAGAGAATTAATAAAATTTACCTCACACACTCAAAACAAGTAAGTGTAGCATTTGTACTGAATAGACACTGCTCTTAAAGTTTTTATGGATTTTTTAAGGACAGCTCTTTTGGATCTCTACCA
The DNA here is from genome assembly GCF_900747795.2 of Erpetoichthys calabaricus. Classification (NCBI taxonomy): domain Eukaryota; kingdom Metazoa; phylum Chordata; class Cladistia; order Polypteriformes; family Polypteridae; genus Erpetoichthys; species Erpetoichthys calabaricus. Next base: position 235,836,746 of record NC_041395.2, read on the forward strand.
CTTTCTCTTTAGGGAGTAGTGATTTGGCACTTATACAACTACTTCTTTTAGGAAGTTATGGATTGTGCAGTTCTGACATGTGTCATTTTTACAAAAAGCTGGCTAAACGTTGGGTTCAGTACTTGGCTTGGTTAATGGTTTCAAGATGATCTTTAACAGTGGATACCACAAGTCCACACATCTGTGCTGAAATTATAGAATTAATTGCATCATGTGTTTGGTTGTATCAATGTTCTCGCCATTTATAACTCTGTTTAGAATTAAATTAATCCTATCCCAAAACTTGTAGGAAGCTAATTTGATCTCACTTGACATCATTAGAAGTGATTCTGATTACCTTGAAGTAATATCAGCTGTTCCTATTATAAAGAAGGAATGTTTGGGGATGCAACCGTAGCACTATTTAGGGTCACCACCAGGCAGCGCTGTGGCTCAATTTAAAATTATGAGCCTAGGAAGCAATGAGTGCTAGGAAACAGTAGAGGGGTTTACTAAAAGCCCTTCAAGCAGGTAGTTGGCAGCAGCGAGGCCAATTAGCTTACACATGACTTACTACTACTTTATGTGAATGACAAGAAGCCTGGGAGTTGGGGACCAGAGTTGCAGGGGCATTGGGGGCAGTTCCAGTAGCATGGCTCATTAAGCTTTTGAGGTATTCTCAGACCTGTCCTTGAAGTAATTCCTGGTGGGGTCTTTAAACTCCACTTCTAAGCACAAAACAAGTGAACCTGGAGTCTGTAGGACTGGTGTTAACAAGAGCATGTAAGTTTATTGAATGGCCATTTTTGTTGTTGTTTCTAAGCTGTTTTTTAATTCATTCTGAAAGAACTGCAGAAGATAATACCCCATCTGTGTTTTGATTTGGTATAATAAACCCCTCCCTTTAAAATAATGTGGCCTCCTTGGCTTTGTTTGCATTCAGGATCTGCTCAAAAGCATCTTCTCTAGGTTACACTGTAAAATATCTAGGAAGGATTCTTCATTGCATAGTTTACAGTTAACCAAATTACATCTGGCACTCACAGTTGCTTTATGGGAGTGATGTGGATCAGGAGAGATACAGAAAGGAATTTCAAAACCATTACTTACTGAATTCCCTTCAGTTCAGTTTATTTTTTGTTCTTCAAGGAGTACAGGCTCAGACCACTGGACAAGCTTCTATCTATACAGATGTAAGTTAAATATATATAACTAGCCAACCCGCATGGCGCATAATCACACCGCTTTTTTAATGATTTTTAAGCACAGGGAAAAAAATGAACATTTGAAAAATCCGTAATTTAATAAACCACCAAGAAAAGTAACATTGCAACAATGCACGCTACGAACCAACATACAATCATCGTTCAGTATGCACTGCCTGCTCATGTGCCCGCCCCAACTCCTCACCTAAGTCGCATTCGTCTGTGTACAGTCCACATGCACCTGTGAGTCACGTTGACTGTTCATTTTCCAAACACCGCCTCAGTCGCTTTTGTCTCTGCTACAGTCCACATGCACCTCTGAGCCACGTTGTCTTTTCATTGTTCTTTGCGGTTCCGGCTGCTTTTGTATATATAATCCACCAAGTCACCCGACCATGTTAGTAGCAAGGGGTGGGTGTGCACAAACGGCAGGGACATAATCAGTGTGAGCGTATGACCTGCACTTACTGGGAATTCCTCGTTCGTGGGGAACAATTGCAAACCCCGGTCCCCATCATGAATGGGGTTCAACGGCTTACCCACGCCTGTCGGCGTCGGGTAGACACACGTTGATCCATTCAGTGTAGCGCGCGTGTAGTACCAGACATCTAAGGGAATCACAGACCTGTTAATGTTCAATCTCACGTGGCTGAAAGCCACTTGTCCCTCTAAGAAGTTGGACGCCGACCGCTTGGTGATCTTGTAACTATTAAGCAGTAGGGAGTCTCATTCGTTTTCGGAATAAACCAGACAAATCGCTCCACCAACTAAGAACGGCTATGTACCACCACCCACAGAATTGAGAAAGAGCTATCAATCTGTCAATCCTCTCCGTGTCCGGGCCGGGTGAGGTTTCCCGTGTTGAGTCAAATTAAACAAAATTTGTGTGTGGTGAGTTGTTGCGTCCGGGCACATGAGCAGGCACTGTGAATGCCTTGAGAGCGTGGGTGGACGCGTGCCGGAGAATAATGAGTATCTATATATCTTCTTAGATATAGAAAGCGTCTGATGTGGTGTTTGGTGAATTGTTGTAATTTGTGAGTTAGCAGTTGTGATGGTTTTACAATCCAGTACATTGCGGTGAACGCTGGTAACAGTCAGGCGGGCGGGCGGGCGGGCAGGCGTTCTCGTCCCATGCTCTTAGAGTTGGTGGGCGTGTCTCTGTATCGGTTCAAGTTGTTTGGCGGTGCTCTGTCGTTTGTATCCCATGGTCGGACGACTTGGTGGATTATATACAGTAATCTCTCGCTATATCGCGCTTCGACTTTCGCGGCTTCACTCTATGGCGGATTTTATATGTAAGCATATCTAAATATATAACACGGATTTTTCGCTGCTTTGCGGGTTTCTGTGGACAATGGGTCTTTTTACTTCTGGTACATGCTTCCTCAGTTGGTTTGCCCAGTTGATTTCATACAAGGGATGCTATTGGGGGATGGCTGAGAAGCTACCCAATCAGAGCACGCAGTTAAGTTCCTGTGTGCTGATTGGCTCAGTGACGGAGCGCCGAATTCGATTCCGCTTGCATTAACCAGGAAGTCTCGTCTCGCTCATTCAGCATCAACGTGTTTCACTGTGTAAAGAGTTAACTTTTGTGCTCTTTTTTGTTTATCTTTGTGCATAGTCAAGTCCTTCGTTATGGCTCCAAAACGATCTGCTCCTACTACTGCTTCAGGGGCCGTGCCCAAGCGCAAACAGAAGATGCTAACGATTGCCGAAAAGGTAAAAGGTTTGGATATGTTGAAGGCAGGAAACAGCTACACCGCTGTAGGACGCCATTACAGCATCAATGAGTCCACGATTCTTTTTATTTAAAAAGGAGGAAAAGCAAATAAGATCTACGGCCGCAGTGTCCTGTAACCAGGGCGCAAAACGAGTTGTAAGTGGACGTAATAAGGCGGTAGTCCAGATGGAATCTGCTTTAGGGATTTGGATTGAAGACTGCCGGAAGAAGAACAACAGCGGTGCTACACATTCGCGTGAAGAGGCTCCTTTAGAAGAGCTGTAACGCTCTCCTTTGTTGTGCAGTAAAATTAAACTCATCGTTATCGGACAAGTTGTCGTGTCATTGTTGGTGAGTAACCATAATTAATTTTCTACGTACAGTACTTATTACATGTACATAGTTTAGTGTCACTGTACACACATTTTACTGTATACAATGTTTCTTGCATTGTACGTATTTGTTGCTGGTGGCCTGTCTGTCGTAATGGCTGTAACATATATGATATCGGAGATGCTCGATATCTTTAAAATAATATTTAGGTTTTACTGTATATAAACAGTGTGTTTACATACTGTCACACACGTGTGTTTAGGAGACAACTAAAGGGCTTAAATACATGTGATTCCACGCCAGACCAGGGTGTGGCGAAGTGCACTAATTTTCCTTCCCGATATTTTGCAGACCATTCTAGGGAAATCCCGCCCGGCTCTGGGGCAGCCAATGACGTCACATCCGGTTCTGGTGTTGATTACATCACTTCCTTCGCTGGCCTTTAAAGCCGCCATCTTTTCTCAGGAGAGGCAGTTCTGCTTTGGACTCTGTTGAATAAACATGTCTCTTATTTTTGAATCAGTTTTGCAGCCAGGAACTATTAAATGGGTGGCTGCCCCAACCCTTCGCAATGTCTCATGGTCGTTATTGTGACAATACGTACATAATTTCAACGAATCTTAATTAATATCTAAGAGAATACAAAGGGTTTATGCTGTATAATTGTGCGGGAAATGTTTATAATATTGTGGGAGAGTTTATAAGGGCTTAAAATATATAAAAATAACCATATGATCATATGGTTTTTACTTTCGCGGGGGGTTCTGGAATGCAACCCCCGCGATCGAGGAGGGATTATTGTATAGAAATGCAGGCGAAACCGAACAGAATAATGAAAAGTCAACATGGCTCAGTGGTGCATGTGTACTGTAGCAGAGACAAAAGCGAGTTGGTGAGTTGTTGTGTCCGGGCACATGAGCAGGCACTGTGAATGACTTGAGAGCGTGGGTGGACGCGTGCTCGAGTTGGTGGGCGTGAGTTGGTGGGCTGGGCTTTGTGAGTTGACTGACATGGCTATTTTTTGCGTATCCCATGGTTGTCTTCCGGCAGTGTGAATGCCTCGAGAGACAGGGTGTCCTTGTTTGGTGAGTTGTTGCAGTTTGTGAGTTAAAAGCTGTGATGGTTTTACACGCTGGTAACAGTAAGGCGGGCGGGCGGGCAGGCAGGCATTCTCGTCCCATGCTCTTAGAGTTGGTGGCTCTGTGTTGTCTGCGGGCGTGGCTCTGTGAGTTGTCGGCGTATCCCATCATCTTAGCGTTGGTGGGCAGGTCTCTGTGAGTTGGCGGGCGTGGCTATATCGTGCATATCCCATGGTTGTCTTGCCTGTTCTGTCGGCTTAGTGAATTATATATATAGATCTTCATACATGAAAACAAAATAAACAGATGAATTTCACTTTGATTAATTCAAAGAAATCATGACAGTGTCAGTTTATTAACATTATAACTGAGAAATGCCCAGTTAACAATATAGAGTAGGGATTTGGCACTTAAACAACTTAAACAACTACTACTTTTAGGAAATACTGTATGTATTACATTTTTTTTTTACAAAAAGCTGGCTAATCTGTGGGGTGCAGTATACTATACCTTGGCTTTGTTAATGCATTTCACATTGCTGTTCAACAGAGGGGCAGCACGGTGGTACAGTGGTAGCGCTTCGCTTCCCGGGTCCTCCCTGCATGGAGTTTGCATGTTCTCCCCATGTCTGCGTGGGTTTCCTCTGGGTGCTCTGGCTTCCTCCCACAGTCCAAAGACATGCAGGTTAGGTGCATTGGCGATTCTAAATTGTCCCTAGTGTGTGCTTTGTGTTTGTGTGTGTGTGTGTGTGTGTGTGTGTGCCCTGTGGTGAGCTAGTGCCCTGCATTGGTTCCTGCCTTGCACCCTGTGTTGGCTGGGATTGGCTCCAGCAGACCCCTGTGACCCTGTGTTTGGATTCAGCAGGTTGGAAAATGGATGGATGGATGGATGGATGTTCAACAGAGGATAGGCAAATAAAGTTCTATCTATCTATCTATCTATCTATCTATCTATCTATCTATCTATCTATCTATCTATCTATCTATCTATCTATCTATCTATCTATCTATCTATACATACATTTTAGAATTAATTGCATCATTTCTTTGTTTGTGTCAGTGTTCTTGTCTTTGATAACTGTATTTAGAATTAACTAATCATATCCCAAAAGGTAATTTATAAAGGTAAAATGATCTCACCTGACATCATTAAAAGTATTCTGATTAGCCATAAGTAATATCAGCTGTTCCTAGCTATATAGGTATAACTGAAATATATATAATTTACATACAATGCAACTAAACAGATGAATTTCACTTTGAAATGGAATAGAGACTCCACTCAATTGCATGCCTGGAGAAAATAAATCTCCACAATAACAGAGACAGTCAAATTCAAAGTCAGACAGAATTATAGTTCTGGTGACCTAGGCCAACTGTTATTTACCCCCCTCTTGGGAATTTTACAGTGGTATATGCTAGTACAAGCTGGGGAGTCTACTTAGAAGATTAAATCCTTTCATACTTGACTACAAGGCTACTAACCTCTTTAGATGTCACTTCCCATGGACAGAAGAAGCAGCTTGGAAATATACAGCCAATAATGACACTAAGTGTTCTAGCAGGATAGGAGGAAGAAAAACAAAATAGAGGAGGGCCAGTCACACTTGAATTTCTGTGATTGACAGTCAGTGTTGAAATACATACAATCAATCACCAGCTCTAATCAGAGCAGCCTAAGCTAAAGTTATGACTCTTCACCCTTGATTTAAATACTAAAACTACTGAAAAATGAACTGTGCAGAGGTTATTTCACCTTGAGTTCGGCAAATTTGTAGAAACGTTAAAGAACATCCCCATACTCAACAAAATGAATTTAAGTCAATAGGGAAGGAGGAACTTAACTAGTTTTCAATTAATTATAATGGTGTATTGGTCTTTTAATTTTCCCTGAAGACCCATGCATCAAACTTACAGATGGAATAGTAATCACAAACAAAATACAACAAATAGCCACAAGCTAGCTGTAAGTAAGAATATATACTGTATATATATATATATATATATATATATATATATATATATATATATGTAAGAACAGGAGTTATGTAGTCGTGCTTCTTTCTTGCAATATATTTTGAATTACCTAAAAGCTCCAGGTAGAATGTTTAGAACAATGCCATGATTTTATTACAATGATATACTCCAGCATATCTCCTAAACATTTTCTTGGTTGTATATTTTGAAGAGGGTGGCACAGTGGCACAGTGGATAGCACTGCTGCCTCGCAGTAAGGAGACCTGGGTTTGTTTCCCAGGTCCTCCCTGCGTGGAGTTTGCATTATCTCCCTGTGTCTGCGTGGGTTTCCTCCGGATGCTACGGTTTCCTCCCACAGTCCAAAGACTTGCAGGTTAGGTGCATTGCCGATCCTAAATTGTCCCTAGTATGTGCTTGGTGTGTGGGAGTGGATGTGTGTGTGTGTGCCCCCTTGTGGTGGGCTGGCGCCCTGCCCAGGGTTGTTTCCTGCCTTGCACCCTGTGTTGGCTGGGATTGGCTCCAGCAGACCCCCGTGACCCTGTGTTAGGATATAGCGGGTTGGATAATGGATGGATGGATGGATATTTTGAAGATTCTTTTTCACATATTTGCATGGCTTTAGACAGTCAGTGAATAGTGCATTGCAGTATTCAGTTCAATTGGAAAAGTCTTAGTTTTCCTATATGTTAAATTGGAAAAAGTATGTTTTAGACAATGTAGTAAATTGTTTGGTAAAAGACTGATTATTGTGAAAAGATAATGCCTAAATCTCATAGCGATTCATTACGAAGTAATGTGTAGGCCTGCTGGTTGAAAAGTACATGACATTATTGTGGTCTATATTATTCCCTCCAATTGTTTTTCCACATTGCAAAAATTGAAATCTAAGCAAGTGAAAAGATTTTTATGTCAATCCATTAAATCTTCTTCTCCTTAGTGAAGATTTATCGACTTTTTTTGCTAAATAAAAACAAAACAACTCACATTTCAAGTTTTTTTTCTAGGTTTTGCATATGCATTTTTCTAGACATCTTTTATCCAATCTTCTGGCTGATTTACACAATTAAGGACACAATAGAAGAAATGTCATTTGACCTGAAGGAAAGCTGTGAGGCTCATATATATGTGAAGTGATATCTCCAAGGACCAACATGTAAAGTGAAAACAGAAAACAATAATGATCCAAGTTCTGAGGGATACCGTGTCTAACTTCAGAATGTCATTCCCGACTCCTGTCATTGCATTTCTTTGCATACTCAAATTGATCAGGTAAATGTTAGTTTTAGAAACTAAAAGTTATAATTTACTGTCCTGTTACAAATTTGAAATTACTAAAGGTTGTGTGTAGTTATGAGCAAAATGATTCACACAACATTGAATTCCCAGTTAACCAAAGAGAAAGCAAAATTTGGACCATTAGCACATATATTTTCATCATAAATATGCAACAGCATGTGAGAATTTGTTATGGTCCAAGTGTCTGCCGGCTAGTGAGCAGATGATGCTACCTCTGATTCCAAATCTGATCATCTCTGGCACATGGGTAGCATCTCAATAGAACAAGTTTGCCAAGTGATGTCTGGGAAAGGCTAAAAGAATCATAAAGAACCTCAGTCACCCTGCATGGATATTTTTCTCCCTCCTCCCATTTGGCAGGTGCTATAGCAGTATTAACGCCCGAACTGTGAGATTTAAGAACAGTTTCTACCCACAGGCTGCTCAACCATCATATGTGATAAACTGTAATCAACTGAGTGAATTACATGCCACATTTTCTGGGGTTCTTGAACATTTATTTATTTGTGAACAAGGGAAAACCATTTGTTGCTGCTTCAACTAAAGGAATCACTTCAGATATGCAAAGGCAGATTTCACTGAGGTGACGGACATCACATTGTGTACTTAGTATAATATCATTTCCTAAAGGAGCTTTTATTTCCAGGTGAGTGACTGATCAGAAAACAGCATTTTATAAGGGAACACGTTTTTGGACTGGTTTCATGTGTTTGTATTTACATATGAACAAAGTTACTAATATAGAAGCCTTGGTGGAAAATTTTATTTTAATTCTGGATTTAGATTACAGTAAGTCCCCTACATACGAACCTAATAGTTACAAACTTTCAAACATTCGAACGTGCATGTCCAATAAATTGAAAATTATTTAAAAAGCGAAAAATTTAAAATTGTACCATAACTTCAGATTTCGAGACAGTGTGTAAATTGGTTTGCATGTCTACCATTAGACATGACTTGTCTGCCACTTTTTGCTTACATTCTTAGTCACGTGCATGCATCCTCTACAAGTGTTTGTGCTTTTGGCTGTGTCTCTGTTTATGCTGAGTTAACATGCTTTATTTCAAGCCTAAGATGTCTGAAATTAAGTGTAAAAATAGCACTGATGTACTGTTAAGGAGCACCAGGCGATAACAATGGAAACAAAAGTGAAAATAATTGAGAGAGTAGAGCGAGGCAAAAAGATGGTTGATGTTGCTCATTTGTATAACATGAACCATTAAACCATCAGTGATTCTAATGAACAGGCCAAGATCGTGGCACATGGATCATGGAACATATTTTTGCTACATCTGCCAGCTCGCTAGCTGTAAGTCTGTCAAGATCAGCTGACTGAAAACAAAAATACTGTACGTAAATAATATGTGGGTCACAGATTTGCACTAGAGAGAAGAAGGTGAGTCCAGATTTCTAAAAAATGATCAGTTTTAAGTACTACACGCAGTGACACCATCGTCATCTTGCAGTCACTCCCTTCTCAAATTAAAAGAGTAGACAGACTTCATGCACAATTGAGAAAACAGCAAGTGAACACATGGCCAAGTCAGCGGCTGGTTTTAAATGTTCCTTGCATCAAGTAATGGACAACAGATGCATTACATGGCGAGCCTCTGAACTTACAGTTGCATTGGCAGTGGACAAGCAATCCCTGCCTGTGTTAACAGAGTTTTGGTGCACAGTGCAGTTGAGTTGTTTTTGGGATCTCAAAAATCTCACAGTGAAAATATTAACTTTTAAAAGCTATTTGTACTGTACATACAGTACAAATAGCATGTTTTTGATAACGTTTGAGGAGAGGGAGGTATGCTAGGTCTGCATACGTTGGCTCGTTCGTATAGCAAGTAGTAAGCAAGTCTACTATACCGAGATCAGCTGATGGAAAACAATGGGAATAAAAAATAAGTTTCAGTTGTTTGTTGTTAAAATGCACTAGAAATCTGTAACAAAAATACAAATATTAAAATTTAAAAGCACTTATTTATATACAAATATCTGTACATATACATGTTTTCTATAGAATTTGGGAATTGCATCGTTTTTGTTGGGTGCCTAGGCTAACCTTGCTGGACTTGTGAAAACATTGGACTTGCAAACACGCTCTTGGAATGGAACTTGTTCATATTTAGGTGACTTGCTGTATTCTGGATCAATTTTTTTTTTTTTTTTTTTTACTCTCAGTTTGGATTTTGTTAGATAAATATATTTTTGAGATACCCCAGTACAGGGATTTTGGGTAGCAGCTACTGAAGAAGACCAGATGAGATAGGAAACTGCTTTTGATTTAAGAACCCAAGGCTTGGCCTAAGTGGTATTCTGGTTAATTAGCCAAGCAACTGTGCCGCCATATTTTGGGATAAAACATGAGATCCCCTCCAGTTAGGATGCTAACCATCTCTTTAAAAAATGAAAACCTTACCCAAAAATCATCTCAATTATTTACAAACACTATGGTTTTACTTCCACAGAGGGTCACTAACTGGTAGTGAAGGGAAAACAGTCTGCTACAGATCCTACCACGTCTATGTATATCTTGGTAAGGGATTATTAAATTGAAATTTTCTTTTAGCTTCGGTGAACAAAAATATGAAGATCATCTTTAATACTGTGAAAAGATATTGTCAGTGTTGATATGCAGCGACAACAGCAGCATTTATTTATACAGCACATTTTGATACAAGGGGAATCTAGCTCAAAGTGCTTCCCAATGAGCAAAATACACAAGAGGAAAATTTAATAAACTTACAACAATAAGGTATTTATATAGTCTTAAATCACACATCAGATTCCTCAGTGGGCTTTAATAGGCCCCCCCCTATCCTTAGACTCTGTATGAAGACAATAAAAAACTCCCTAAAACCTTGCACAACAAAAAGGAAGAAATCTTGGAAAGGACATTTAAAAGTGAGACCCCCTTCCAGGTAGGTTGTGGCATGCAATAGGTGTCAAAGCAGTGTCAAGTCTTGACAGGAAACACTAATGTAGGTATACACACAGTATTATATTTTTTAAAGTATGGACAGGACTGACATAGTCTTAGTCTCAATACTAAATGACTGTGATATTTACTGTATATGTCGCAATAACAAATGACTACATCCAGAAAACAGAGACTTCATATGTAGCTTTACATAGATAGATAGATAGATAGATACTTTATTAATCCCCAAGGGGAAATTCACATACTCCAGCAGCAGCATACTGATAAAAACAATATTAATTAAAGTGATAAAAATGCAGTGCAAGTAAAAAAATGCAAGGAGGAGAATGCGAGGCAGGTATAACAGTCAATAACATTGTATAATGTTAATGTTTACCCCCCCGGGTGAAATTGAAGAGTCGCAAAGTGTGGGGGAGGAACGATCTCCTCAGTCTGTCAGTGGAGCAGGACATTGACAGAAGTCTGTCGCTGAAGCTGCTCCTCTGTCTGGAGATGACACTGTTCAGTGGATGCAGTGGATTCTCCATTATTGACAGGAGCCTGCTCAGCGCCCGTCACTCTGCCACAGATGTCAGACTGTCCAGGTCCGTGCCTACAATAGAGCCTGCCTTTCTCACCAGTTTGTCCAGGCGTGAAGCGTCCCTCTTCTTTATGCTGCCTCTCCAGCACACCACCGCGTAGAAGAGGACGCTCGCCACAACCGTCTGATAGAACATCTGCAGCATCTTATTGCAGATGTTGAAAGATGCCAGCCTTCTAAGGAAGTATAATTGGCTCTGTCCTCTCTTGCACAGAGCATGGGCCTCCTGAAATCCACCACCAGCTCCTTGGTTTTGCTGGTGTTCAGTTGTAGGTGGTTTGAGTCACAACATTTAACTCATTGATTAGGTTCCTATACTCCTCCTCCTGCCCACTCCTGATGCAGCCCACTATAGCAGTGTCGTCAGCGAACTTTTGCACGTGGCAGGACTCCGAGTTGTATTGGAAGTCCGATGTATATAGGCTGAACAGGACCGGAGAAAGCACAGTTCCCTGCGGCGCTCCTGTGCTGCTGATCACAATGTCAGACCAGCAGTTCCCGAGACGCACATACTGAGGTCTATCTTTAAGATAGTCCACAATCCATGCCATCAGATATGAATCTACTCCCATCTCTGTCAGCTTGTCCCTAAGGAGCAGAGGTTAGATGGTGTTGAAGGCGCTAGAGAAGTCCAGAAACATAATTCTTACTGCACCACTGCCTCTGTCCAAGTGGGAGAGGGAACGGTGTAGCATATAGATGATGGCATCCTCTGCTCCCACCTCAGGTGGTGAAGCAGCAGCCACACCATGGTCTTCATCACATGTGATGTCAGGGCGACAGGCCTAAAGTCATTCAGCTCACTAGGACGTGATACCTTTGGGACTGGGGTGATGCAAAATGTTTTCCAAAGCCACGGGACTCTGCCCTGTTCCAGGCTCAGGTTGAAGCTCCCCAGCTCCAACACACAGGCTTACTACTTTAAGTAGTAAGGAGAGTAGTCCATCCATCCATTTTCCAACCCGCTGAATCCGAACACAGGGTCACGGGGGTCTGCTGGAGCCAATCCCAGCCAACACAGGGCACAAGGCAGGAAACAATCCCGGGCAGGGTGCCAACCCACCGCAGAAGGAGAGAAGTTCTAATAATAAATAACATTAGATAATAATAAAAGAACAGTGCAGTAAAAATTTAAGACATTACAATGTTAGGATAAAGTCTATCCAGTGAAGTCCATGTCCAGTTATGCTGACGTATATGGTGCCAACTACTGAGTTCACTGTGCCTGAGTGTTGGAAACCTTGCCACTTGTAGACACTTTACTTGCTAGGTTAATAAGGAATTCTAACATTTCATACGATGGAATTGCTAATAAACAGCACTTTCTTATTGTCATCCTTAATTTGTTGCTGAGCCTTACACCTTTTATCACTGTTAACTTAATCACCCTGAGTGCAAATTTGTGCTGCTGACTTGGACCGTGCACTGACTATAGTGGGGTCCGAAGAGACTGAAGCTGACACAGAAAAGGTCAGAATTATCTAAAACAAATTGAGTCAGTCCAGTTTTTGATTTGCATAATGGCTACCAGGTTCCTAATGCAGTCCTCCACAGCACATATTTGTTTTTTTCCTAAATCTAAGGTAAATATCCAGTTTTAACAACTACAGCTATCTTTACTGTTGTCATGAAAAGCTGTATATGCTGCAGGACACAGAACACCTAAACGTCCTCAATTGGTAGAGAACAAATAGAACTTATGTTGAGCGCCCAAGTCCTTCTTCAGCCAATATACTGTGTTGTCAGTGAAGTTCAAAGATGGTTTGACCTGAATTGTGTTTTTCATCAGCAAAAGTTGAAATTTTAAATGGGTATTTAGACGTTGACGTCCCCAATACAAATTGTTGCTTTTCTATATTCTTGTCCTCATCAAAGTTACAAGGCCTTCTTGATATGGTGCAGCATCTTTCATTAATCAGAAAAAGAGACAATCAAAGTCAGTGATAACAGAAAGAGGAGAACAATAATGGCTTTCAACTGTTTATAATTCTCATTCATAACAGATGCCGTCTGCCCTCTCTGATTACCCAAAAGTGTTCTGAAGCTCCTAATTGTGTGTTTACCCTTTAGGTAGTGGTGTGCCTGCTTCCAATGGAGAATAGATGTGTGTTGCTGTGGGATACTGGCAGTGCAGAATAATCAGGGTAAAGAACAGAGGGGCAGCCTATCTAAGCAGGGGAAATTCCAAGGGGAAGGCAGTGAAAGCGAGAGAACGTGAATGACAGATAGGCAAGGTGCTTATGTTAAACTGCAGGTCAGTAACAACCTCTTGCAAGACACCAGTAATTTCTGCCAAAGCGGCATCTCTATCTCTTCATTTCTCATTAATATGCAAATTGGGCACTCGTGTTGTTAGGTTAGAAACAAGCTGTCATGTATTTGGGTGATGAGTTTAATGGATGTGTTTGGATTGTACATTTACACTATTTTGGAGAGCTTGTCTTATCTTTGTTTAGGCACTAAATCAAAAATGTAAACATTACTTCATTAGCATCTGTCAAAGGGCTTTAAGGCATAATTTTTAACACATGACTACACCTTCATATGGGGAATTGCAGAATACAGTATATGCATATGTATTGTTTCATATATAAATGGTTTAAATTACAGATTACAAAGAAAGGCTGAAGAAACTGACGCAGTAATATGTGGGAAGGAGACTAACAATGAAGAAAAGGATAGAGATTTTTATATCGCTGTTGAATTTAAAGAGGAGGTAGGGTGGCATAAATGGTTACCACCGATTCCTCGTGGTTATAATACTCAAGATTCATTCTGTGGGCTGGCAACTGTCTCCATTGCATTCCTCTATTTTAAATGTGCCCGCACTGATTTATTGTAGGTACTCTGCTTGCCTCCCACATCTCAAAATTTTGCAGCAAATTCCAGATAAAATAAGATACATTAAATTGTTCTGTTGTGAATGCGTGTGTTAGTGTGGCTTCCTCTTTACCTGTGTTAGGTCCTGATTGATTCCAGTGGCTGTCTCTGGCTACCCAAGACCATGTGGCAGAAAAAGCAAGTCAAGATAATGGACATGATATATGGGATTAAGTTAATGACTCAAAGAAAATCAAACATTAGTCTCCTCAATTGTCAATACCTACAGAACTGTATTGACGGTAGGATGATGGTAAGTGTTTAGCGTGGCTGCTGAATTTGAATCCCAAGTCATTTACTGTGTAAAGTGTGTAAGGGTTTTTCTCTGAGTACTTGAGTCTTCTTCTCTCTTCCAAAATATATATGTGCTAAGTTAGTTTCCCACCCTATAAATATGTCAGAATGAGTGGGCGTCTTCTCTACAGTTGGCTCCTACCTTCTCCTCTATGGCGCCATGAAATATGCATAATTCCCATGACCTTGAATTTGACAATATGTATAAAACACAGATGGCTAGCTGGACACACTTTGATTCAATGGCATTTTGTTAATTATTATGTGGCCTCAGTTTTAAAATTACATGTATCCGTGACTATTGCTAAGTAGAGTCATTTAAACAACAGTGTCAAATAAAATATATTCTGGAGTCTTAATTTAACAACAGCAGAATCAACAGCAACACTATTTTTCTTGCCTCTGTCTGCCAGTACAATACAACTTACTTTTAAGTTTTTCAACTATTGTGTGCACTCAGAGTGGAAAAAATGGGAAAGTGGAGCAAATTCTGAGCTGACATTCACTGCATAAATGAGGCATGTGGAGCAGACGCACAACAGATGTAATGGCTGTCAGTAACCGCATACAGCATTTATGCTCACTCACCAGTGCTGATAAAGAGATGTCATCTACAATGTGAAACCACAACAGTGAGTCCTGGTTATGAGATATTCAACTGAGCAACGGCAGCAAGTAATACTTGGCCATGAAATTCAAACTTAGGAATGAATTTTAATTAAAATAAATATTAAATCAAATAGCTTTTTAGTGTGAACAAAACCTTTGACAATCTGTAAAGGGTGGAGGTAAACAATGTGTATGCCAGGTTGCAGAAGCAAAAACTGAGGATTCTTCTGCGTCTCGCACTACTTTATTATGTGAATTCGAGAAGCATTAGTTCTGAAACAGGCAAGATAAGAGTCCAGTCTCAAGATGAATATAGCATTATAGAAGTAGAAACACGTGGGCCTTCATTAAGATGATAGACGAGAGCATGAATCTAAGCAGAAGACAAGGTTGTATGCAAATGAAATGTATGAATTATCAAACAAGAGTGCACCATCAAATTTAATAGTGTAGACTGGGGGTGGAGGATCATAAATCACACTGCTTGTGGACAACAGACACATTTTTATGGAATTAATATAAAAGGTAAAATATATGGTAAAAAAAATCCTCAGACTGTCCAGTTTGCAAGTATACTTCACCAGGAAAGGCAATGAACAAAAAATAAATAAATGAATACATTTCACCTACAAAGTAGGAGTTCAATATTTCTGATAAGATATTTACACTTCTAGATGGCTTCTCTCGGCTCCTAGCACCTGATTTCTAACCCCAAATGTCCCACCACTCACTGCCTGTGCATAGTTTACACATTCTCTCCCCAAAGATACACACATTGGCCTTTTGTGAGTGAGGAGGAGTGTATGAGTGTGCCCTGCAATAGACTGATATTTGAGTATCAGCTTGTGCCCTGATCTGCAGGGACAGGTTCCTCCTTCCGGAGACGCTGAGAATTTTGAAAAATTACAATAATTATTAAGGCTAATTTACCTTTAGTAAAGCATTTTGAGCAGTGAATACACTAAGCTGTCTGTCCAGTGTAAATAAAATATAGATATCCTGCCATTCACCTATCCATCCATTTCTGGGGACAGAATCTATTCTGGCAGGATCAGGTAAAGTGGCGGCTCTGCACTCAGAGCAAGTGGGCACTGCACCCATCTCCCAGCAGATAGCACTGTTGTGCAAAATTTAAATAAGTATTAAACACTTCAGTAGTTTAATGGACTGTTAAAATGTGTATAGCAAACTCGACTTAGCTGTCATAGACTATCCGTCAGGCTGTCTGAAGTTTGTGAGGGTGAAGGACTCTGACATTGATGTGAACAACACTCGGTCACTACAAGAAACAGTCCTGACTCTTTTTCTCTTCACTCTGTATTCCCCAGAGTATAACACCATGTAAGGTCACTTGCAGAAGCTCTCTGATGATTCTACACTAATGGGGTGTATTGACAAGAGAGATGAGACAGAGTATAGGAATCGGGTAGAGAACTTTGTGCCTTGGTGCAGATAGAATTGCCTGCAACTTAACATCAGCTAAACCAAGGATCTGTTTATTGACTTTCTCTACACACTGTTCCATTCCATCTGAACTAGTGTGGTGCTGAGGTGTCACCCATTGAATCGGGTCCTAATCTGGGATCCTAAGTTGGTTCGTCATGTGGTGGGTGCGGTAATGCGCTGTATCAGTACATGCTCCTAACTTCTCTGTCTCTTTCTCTCTCTACACCAAAGAGCCTCCACGGCCGGTCACTATTCAAGGAGTGGATGTGGAGGTGGTGCACTGCTTCAAGTACATCTATGACAGGCTGGACATGTCTGGTAACATAGAGGAGCTATATTAGAAAGGAAAGAGCAGAATCTTTTTTCTTAGGTAATCATGCCCCTTTAAAGTGGGTAGTGACATCCTTTCCATTTTCTATAACTCCGTGATGGCCACACAATTGAGGCCCACAGAATCAACAAGCTGAATTAGGAGGCAAGCTCAGCTATGGGACACACTCTCAAACTCCTGGAGGCAGTAACAGAGGAGATGAATAGAGACATAACTGAGTGCCATAATGAACAGTGCTTCACGTTCTCTCTCTGACACACTAACACTGAAGACTTTCAGCCAAAATTTTATTGAGCAGAAGTGTGTCAAGGAACCCTACAGGGGGCTCACTTTATACAAGTAGCAATTTGCCTTTATAATGCCTCACTCTGCTCTTCTTTCTTTCTTTTTAATTTTCTTTCTTTTTAATCTTTCTTATGTGGATTTGAGAAGGGATTTGTTGTTGGTCATTCCATAATAATGTTTATTTATTTATTTTTTGAGCTTCTGTAAAAAGCTATCATTTATCCATCAAATTTGTTCAGTTTCTCATGAGATGCTAAGCAATTTTTTTTTGTGCAGAAATATTTGTTTTTGGAATGGGCAAAATTTTCTTGGCCCCAAGTACCACGAACCTGTTGTGAATACAGAGACTCATGGGCAGGCTCTTGGGCCCTGCAGTGTTCTTGACCTACCTTTGCTCACATGTGTGCACAAGCAGCCTGAATGTTTCAGTTCCACCTCAGCTGCTCCCAATGGAGGAGTTCATGTACCTCTGAGTCCTCGTCACAAGTGAGGGTAGAGGTGACTGTGAGACTGGGCCTTAAAGCAACCCATTGTTTCATTATTTTATGATGCAGTTTAAAGGTTGTGTGAACTTGTACATCTTGCTGTTTTGAAGTAGTCAATACTATTATCATGAATCCCATCCATTCCCCATTTAACAAAAACTGGAAATTTAGGAATATTTCTAATGTTCCTAATACTCATCTATGTTTCTGTTGTTGAGTATTTGATGTTGAGATATCTCTTAGTATTGCCCTTCGGCGATTGTAGTGTATAACAGTATGTTTATAGATCTTCATTTTGTGGTATATTTAGTCATTACTTAGCTAACATTTTATCACCACTAGTGCCGGTAGTCTATTACATTACAAAACATCATGTCCCTCCCCTGTTCCATCATGTGAGATTTACTAAAGAACTTCGACTACCATGGGCACCCCAAAACACTGCTGCTACCAAACCCACCACTCCAATCTTCAACAGCTCTGTCAATGCAGCTCCAAATTTCTTTTTTCTGCCACATTCCAGCCTGCACATTTGCTCTGCTTCACACCACTCAAAACCATCTGCACTCCTCCATGAGAAGATCCAAGTGAAGATCATGCCCAAGGCTCACTGGCAATTATTAACCCAGGCCAATGGATTTAGACTGCTGAGTGAGTTGTAGTATAAATGGATTTGTTTTTGGCTTTTTTAATTGTTTCTGCTCTGTCTTTGGTTGTTTGCTTTCAGATTACAGATTGGGACTTATTTGCAATGGATTGCCTTTCTGCAATTTTAAGAATGTTTGTTACTTTTCCTATTTTTGTAAATAAAACCACAATTTAAAAAGATTATAGTTTGGGGTTGTTTTTCAGGCCAGAATTTTTATGGTTTAATCTCCCCTGAAAGACATTTTTGTATATTTTGCAACTTACACTCTTTTTGAGGTTTCAAAGCCAGTTGCCCATTTTGGGGCCTGCTCAGGCTGTAAACAGTAGGTAGATTTCTGGATCAGGCTGGTCTACGGTGTGCTTCTTCTGGGTTGACCTGTGAAGGTTCTGGCCTGCCTTTTGGGGAGCTTTTTGGAGGGTTTTTGGGACTCCAACTCATAACGCATGTCAAAAAATGCCACTGACAGGAAGCAAACCATTTAATCTCAGACCATATTGAGGCCCACACTCTCACCAGGCCAGTTTGGACTAACTATTTAACATAACACTCATCTCTTTGCAATTTGGGTAGAAAACAGGAGTGAGAGGTGAAAAAGTATTCAAATAATAGCAGTATAAAAATACAAAAGGCAATAAGCACTGCTATGCTAGCAGAATACGCCATGCTAAAACAATGATTCTTCACACCTCAGCTTAAATCTTGAGACTGATGGGGGTATTCCATACATCTCCTAATTCAAGTTCAAGGTTGCTGTCACTAGTTTAGAGCCACTTAATCAAATCTATTAATCCATTCTCACACACTCACTCACTCAATAAATCCTAAAACTGGCATCGCATAAGGCAATAACACAAAATCTGATGAGTCCAGCACATCATCGTCCCTACATAAATCTGCAATTGTGGCAGTAAAATATATTGCAGGACAATATTTTATGATATGGAATGAAATGGAAAAAATCATATTTTGTTGAAAAAAATGTATATTTTATTTTGGAATCTGTGCTACACTTCAAAAATACAAAATCATTATATCTGTAAATGATGGGTGTCAAACTCAGATCCTGGATTACCGCAGTGGCTACAGTTTTATGTTTCAGCGACTTTGTATATTACTAACCAATTGCTACTGATAATGAAACACACTTCTATTACCTTAATTTCGATTGACATGTTTTTTAAGACTCATAACCCTTAATTGTTTTTTTTTTCTTATTCAGCAATCAAAACAATAATAACATGCAAAGCGAGCCAAAATGACAAGCTAACCTGAGTCGAGTTGCACCTGTGAGTCCATCAGTCTATTGATCCATTTTGGTACCCCCAAAAAAAAGAAAATCAACAAATGTTTGGTATGGCAGAATATAAGCACCAACAAGCCATGGAATTAAAAAACTGTTTTCACTAACAACAAGAATTGACTTCTAGTTATGAAATTGGCTGGATGTTGAGGTCCCTGTCTTATCAGGTGATCTCTTGGGTTGCTTTGCATCTCTTTTTTGTTTAGAAATTCAATTAAAGTTAACTAAAAGAAATCTTCAGTTGAATTGGGTGTGGCTGCAATGCACTGGGTTCAGTTAGCAGTAGCAACTGGTTACTAATGGAGAAAGTGGGTGTAACAAAACACTGCACCCACTAGAGCCAAAGCCAAACCCATGGAAATGATAGACGTCTACCATTTTATGATACTAATAACCATGATAAGTTTCATTCTCTGAGTGATCTATTTTTGAGTTAGTCTCTACACAATGACACCCTAACAGAGAGACACATAGACAGTAAGGGGTGTTTAAAACGTGTACATCCATTAAATGCTTTTGTCAACACTTTCCCCATATACAGTATACACCTACCTCACAATTTAGGATAAAATCTACTGGCATATGTTACTAATATAAAGATATGTGTACTTTTTATTCACATGCCAAAAAACGCTTTCTTTTGTTTATACCAAGCTATCTAGCTTACGTTTCACGTATTTCAATTGAGGAATGGAAATTTTTTTACAACGTCAATTCATGCTTAGAGTGTCCTGAGATTAATTAGGTGTATTCTATTCAGTGTGGCCTGAGAACCAAAATTCTGTTGAGTATTTGTTGATTGTTATGAATCTGACATGCTAATAAGATAGCATGACCCATGTGAAATGTTTGCATTCAGAATGAAACCTACAGTACGGTATAGCCGCAGTCAGACATCTCAGAGTTGTGAGACATTTTACCTGTAATGACATGTTATTCACAAAATCCCGGGGACTGAAATGAAGATGAATCTAAGACAGATGTTGTTCAAGAGGGAGGAAGTGTCAGCTCTTTAAAAGTGCCCCTTGCTCCCCTTAGTGAAGTCACTGTGTCGTGCCAACATAAAGCACCAAACCCAGCAGCCACACAGAGCCCAAAAGCTACACCAGAATTATGCACAGTTGCAATTTCCTGCAGAATGAACAATCTAACAGCAAACATCAGTGGAACGGTAGAAAGTCGTTTTAGTAAGGGCCACAAGTGCCTTTTTTTTTGTATTTTTTTGTGATTTAATTTTTTTGTAAGAAAAGATAAAATTAACAAAGCCAGTATAAGCAGACATACTGTAATTAGTTTTAAGCATTACAAAGGGCACAACCTCCCACCCTGTGAGCGCTAAGGATTTCATGAAGAGGTGCATGAATAGGAGGCAGAGCTTGTGCTGTCACATAACAGACAGATCAGGACAAAGTAGAGCTAAACACACGGGGCTTTTTTTGGAAAGAACAAAATTTGCAGACCTTAAAGAAATTACATTCTCTCTGTAACTTGTTTTGGGACAGTCACCTGCATGCAAGACTGACCACAGACTGGCATTTCTAAACATTCACACCAGACGACCCATTGATATTCATAGGTAAAAGTTTGATGAGAGTTAAGTTGCACAAGTACTGACGTTAGCCACTTAGCAGGGGGAGACCAGACCTAGCTTTACAGAGATGGTTTATTTAGGAGTGATGGCCTGTGCAATGAAACACCAGCATGGCCTATACACTGGGCATCTTGTAGTTCACAGGCAATCGGAACAGTGAGTGAAATGTAGAGACACATGCATAAATTCTAAAGTAAACACAATATATCAGTTTATTCCAGCGAGGGTCAGTAAATCACAGTCCTGTCTCATGCAGTTATCAAAGGACAGTTCAAAGCAATGACTCAAAAATCAAAAACAGATAAATGTTTACAATATTTACAGGGACTCCAAAAATATGTGCAGTGAAGAAAAGAAAAACCAAACAATCTCCTTCCAACTAGTAAATGAAAAACAAAAAACAGTGAAAAAATCAGAAGGGAAGACAGACGCAAAAATTGGCACATCACCAAATTCTAGACACCTTCTTGGACTCCAGTAACTCACAAATGATTAAATCTATTTACATAATCTTCACTGCTACAAATCACTCAGCATATCCAAATCTAAATGCTTCTTTGCCCAAAGACGGTCAAAAGACGACCTCCTCTGTCTGTTTTATAACAGAGTAAATTTTACCTGGCCAATCAAAGTTGGCATCAGTCAATTGCTGAAGATATCTTCCCTTTCTTGTTTGAGCACACACACGCCACTGTGAATATGAGGGGGTTCTCTCTCACTTTCATGTAAGTATTTTTACAACCTTTTAACCTAATGCAGGATGAAATACTCATACATCTGCATAGGCCAGCTACTAATCCACACTCCCTTTCCTTATCATAGCCATAGGTGGCCGCTGATGCAATGGTCCTTTGAACCTTGAGGCGCGTAGTAGCTTATAGATCTCCGATAAATAGTGAAATTCACACTGAAGTGCATCTTCGCTACAGTGAAGACCCTTGATGGAACACTGCTTCCTTATATTTCTGGTAAGTGTACAGTCAACTATTTATAAGTGAAAATAGGCTATAACCAGTTTTTAATACTCTAAATAAATTAAACAGTGTTGTAGCCCATCACATATACAGTACATGGCGAGAAGGGTTTTGAATCCTCCGAACAGATAATTAAAGCAGAGAAGGACTCTCACCAGGTACCCAGAAGAGACACACCCAGTCCAGCTAACTCCCAACTACTGTAGTAAACTTCAGACTAACTAGACCCAAAAATGGGAGAACTAGATAAAATTTAAAAAATAAGACTAAATGTTCCAAAATACCTCAAAAAATTGAGAAACCACAGAAAACTATGGCTTATGGCCAAAAGGCAACAAAGGATTATTTGTAACTGAAATGTATTTATTAACAAACAAAAAAATAAGAAGAGGTGCTTAAGAGGACAGGAAAGTGTTGCCTAAAAGGAACCCCAAAGTGTGCAAGTCCCAGTAAGTTAATCTAGAATCAGAATCCACAAGACACAAGAAAAAATGACAACCAATAAAAAAACAAAGACTTGACAGTAATCACGAATAAGCCCATTTCATATATAGCCAGGGAGGAGGTCTCAGCAGCAGTGATGTCAGGGTAGCCCCGCCTCTTGGGGAACCAAGCACAAAGCATATGGAATGGAAGAAGCTTTAATAAGACAGTAAATAAAAGAGCAATAAGGTGAAGCAGAAAGACATCATGAGGAGAAGTATGGCGTGAACATTAAGTTGACTGGATCAGGAACAAGGACCAGGAACACACAGAGGGATTTAAAGCAGAATTGGCTTTCTGGTATGACATACTCATTCACTTAGTCAGTCTTGGTGAGACATATCGCTGCTGCACTTGTTATCTTTTAGGCAAATTGAATCCATTTTTTCACTGCACACAAGTAAACACTGTTTTTTTTTATATTTAACAAAATCTGCTTTTTTCATTTTATTTTACAAAATTGAATATATTTTGAACTGTGCCATTCCAGAAATAAAATATGTAATACTTGAAGCAGATCTGATATGGGTATTCTTCTACAGTTTGTGAGGGGTTTTTAAGGTTTTGTGCTTTTAACTCCTCTTATTTTAAAGGTCACAGGAGTGATTACGTAATATATTTATCTGAGCCAATATAAAAAACAAGTATAAAAAATTCCTGGACATAAAAAAGGGATACTGCATCAGTATTGAATCTGCATTTTTTGCCTAACAGTTCCATGAAATGCTAAGTTGAAATGAAGTGCTTAACTTGTCACAATTGTTTTCTTGTACACTGCATAGTCTGAAAGAAAATTGTTCAGTGTTTTCTGTATAATGTGCAAATAGCTCTAATTTAAATCTCTTGTACTTGTGCTCTACTTGTTTAAATCTGAAATGGAAATTATGTGTTTGTCAGTGTTTAATAAATGCCACTCAGCATGTCTGAAGAGAATCTGTTTTTTTTTTTCTAAATAACAGCCAAAGTAATTAAGATCCCAAGAATTAACAACAAAAACAAGTTGTTTTTCAACAGAAAAATATTTATAGATATAACACTATTCATATCTCATCCATCTCTCCATTGCTGAACATAATGTATTTTGCAGGGGGTTGTTTACCCAATCCATTCCTGGCATACAGCAGGTCAGTTTGGGCATGCACTGGTACAGCACATTGCCACACCCACCACACAATGAAACTGCTTGGAATCTAAGTTTGCAACCCCCTAGGCAGACACACAGTCCAGTCCCACCCTCCAGAAATGACCATCTATCTCCCACTGCCAAGTGTTACGTGGGCGTCCCCTTGGCCTGGTCCAGCCGCTTGGTTCCTCAGCACCCTTGGGGAAACACGCCACAATGCCGTAGTGCCGTAAATGACGCTCCTTCACAATGCAGGTAACGTGCCTCATTCGGGACTCCGTGAGCAACAGCTTATTCGACACAAAGTCAAACCAGTGGTATCCAAGGATTTTCCGGAGAGACATATTACCTAAGGAGTACAGTCTTCATCTCAGGTCACTGGATAGCGTCCATGTCTCGCAACCATATAGCAAGACAGGAAGCACCAGGACTCTATAAAGACTTGGACCTTCGTCCTTTTGCATAGATATCAGGAGTGCCACACACCCCTTTCCAGCGACCTCATGACACCCTGTGCTCTCCCAATCCATCTACTGACTGCATAGGAAGAGTCAACAGAGACATGGATGTCACTGTCAAGGTAAGTAAACCTCTCGACAAGGTCAACACTTTCTCCGCAAACAGACACACTGCTGATGGTTGTGCCCAAGAGGTTGTTAAAGGCCTGGACTTTGTTTTTTATCCAGGACACTCCCAAACCCAGACACTTGGACTCCTCGCTCAGCCTCTCGGGGGCACCGATCAGAGCCTCCATTGACAATAGGCAGCATTAGGAAACATTAGCATTCCAACATTAGGAAAAATAGCAGCCAGCAAGACTTTCAGTGCTGGTTTAACTTCTTAAAACAAACAGCTATAAGTCAT
This sequence comes from Erpetoichthys calabaricus, assembly GCF_900747795.2. Lineage (NCBI taxonomy): Eukaryota > Metazoa > Chordata > Cladistia > Polypteriformes > Polypteridae > Erpetoichthys > Erpetoichthys calabaricus. Next base: position 235,861,169 of record NC_041395.2, read on the forward strand.
ATCATCAGAATAAAGTAACAGGTTGTACAATGAAAAAACATCACTGGTATCGAAGAGAAAATGAGGGGTTAGGTAAAACATTTTTTCTGTATTAGTATCATGATTATTTTGTTTTCTTTTCATATCTGTCATAATTAGTAAAATAAAAGCATTTTTGATCTTTAGTTCTTCTTTTTTATTCTTATTTTATTTTTCACCATATTTTTAGTTACTTGTGGATGTCATCACAAGACCCTGCAGAGGCCTGCATGCATGCATACATTTATACACTATGATGTCAGAATGTTTCTGCACTTTTGCTTCATATAAAGGAAATACCAATTTAATAGCATGAGGAAAAAAAAAAGATTTTGCTTTTGGTTTATGTTTTATTCTTGCCCCTTTTGGTTCAATAGTCTAAAGTCTCATTCTTTAGAATATAAGACCTACTTTTCCAGACTACTCTCTTTTTTTTGTTCAAAAATAATCAAACCAGTAATCATCCTTTTGTATCCTTTCTTTTGTGAAAAGATCAACTGAGCATAAAAGTATAACGGGTGAGCCTGTTGTCTTTTGCTGAGTAATTAGAACTCCATCTGTGTCAAGGCGATATTTTTAAGAAAAAAGGTCCAAGGGCTGGATGGCATGATGAATCCCACCTAGACAACACTCAAATGTTAAACCACAGTGAAAGACAAGCAGCCAACAGCAGAAAACTAATTTACAAAAATTAACCCATGTAGTTACTTTAAATTTACAGAGCATAAACATAGCTTTCTGCCAAGTTCATATATAACGATCATACTGCTTTTCTATGGACACTAGAGGGCAGGTAGCTCAAGAGACATTGACGATGCCTCGCAATCTGATTACTAAGTGCTTATGGTGGGCAGGTACAGGCCCGGGTAGGGGTCATGATCTGGACTTTGTTTTATATTTTTACTATCTTTTCCTTGGCCTCTAAAAATAATGGGAATACTGTATTGTTTTGTGGGCTTTAGAGGTCCAGGAATTTAATGGATAATTTAAAATGTTTTTGAAGATGTTAATTTGAAATGCATCTTTCTGAGGCACCATTTTGTTTTTATTGTGGGAGCCACCCTTGTTTGCTGTTTATTATGTAGGGTGCAACTCCAATGGCTGTCCAACTTTGAGAATTAACCGAAGCATAAACCCTTGTGTTATACTGTTAAAGATCTCATTAGTAACAAATTCTTTTTTGGTCTTCAGCTTTGATTTATGTCTTGCATTTTGGTTTAGGCTATGCAAATATTCTGGTTAATAACTCTTACACTATGTTTCTCATCCTGGCCTTTGTTTATTTGATTTCTGTCCATGTCGATTATAGCCTGCTATTACAATCCATATTCTGATTCCACCATATTTTAGCCTGCTACCTCCCTGTGCGGTCAATATAGTAGCTGCTTAGCACAGGATTCCCTTGTGCTAAGGGTGCAGCCCAATGTCCTATTATGACTAACTGTCGATGTTTGCGACTCCAACTATAGTCTGGCACTTTATATTGAAGCCTGGTGATATAGGAAGAGTAATATTGGTGAAGAAGGCTTTAGGACTTTTTGGAGGCATTTCTGACTTCATTGACCACTAACCAATTAACTACATAAGAAACTCCAAGAACTGCCTCAGAATTAGCCTCAAGCAGGGGTATAGAGCCATCTCTGCACCATTACCCCAGTGAATGACTATAGTAGATTCAAATGCTCAGTAGGTACTTGGTATCATGAGCTGATGGCAGACAGTGAGTGTGAGAAGGAAGGATAACAGAAGTATTTCTGTCATTAGGGAAATGAACAGGCCATTCCAGTGGATAGACAGGGATAGGGAGGAAGCAGGTTTTGTTTTCTGTGTATTAATTTGATACTTTATGTTAACCCATGTGTTAACTCTGCAATGTTTGTTGCTATCTCTTTGGAAGAGATAAAAGTTTACCTTTAAAGTTTGCCACCCACATCAATGGAGGGAAAATGGAATGGAAACAAGAGAGGGGCACTATTCAGAAAGGGCTTGCAGAATGAAAGGATGTATGCCAATGGAATTAGACAAAGCAATAATTACAGCAAAGGAGCATCAGATGTGATGTTAGAAGGTACTAAGAGACAAGCTCCTATTGATTCAGTTGCTGATGAGAACTTCATTAATAGCCAGTTAATCAAAGAAAGGCATCTTCCTGTTATTCCAGTGAAATATAAATCCAGAATCATGTGAGTGAATGGGAATTGCTTAGGGTTTGGAGTTTTGGAGAATTTTATTTACTCAGTGAAATTGCTGTGGTTCTCCATAATGTTTTTAATTGTACCAAGCTCTCATGTATGTGTGATACTGAGTTACTTATTCTTTATCAAACATAATCCACTCAAAGAACAGAAGTGACAAGACGTAATTAAATGGATTCATTCATGGCAGGTTCATTGTCTAAAACAAGCAAAGACCCCCTCTGTTACTTGCCATTTAATTAGCAGCCTGTTACCCAGCATTTTTGAAGATTATCAAGATATCTTTAATAAAAAAAAAGTCTTCAGAACTCCTTCCTCACCATTCTTTCACAACACAATTGTTGCTAGATACTTCATTGCCCAAAGGTAAAGTTTATGTATTATCCTGGCCTGAGGGTTTAGAAATGTATAAATATATGTCAAAGGAAAATCTGAAATGAGGACTGGGTTCTTCTTCAATGAGAATCAGTTTGAAGGTATATGTTAATGTATCAACTATAGAACGCTGAATAAAGTAATGGTGAAAAACTTTTGTATATCTTCATTGCTTAATCGAATTATGGGTTCCATTGTATTTAAGAAACTCGATCTTTGTAGTGCTTACAGTTTAGATTGAATCATAGAATGAGATGAATGGTATAATGCGTTTAACACCTCCAATGGCCATTACGAATGTTAATTAATGCCATATTATCTAGTCAATGCACCCACAGATTTCTAAAACTCCCTTAAAGATATTTTCCGTAGCCTATTGGATATTTCCGTCCTGGTCATGAACACAGACATCATAAGAACATATTCGTCATCTAAGAGGGGTGTTGGATAGAATAAATTACATGTGAAGCTTGAAAAGAATCATTTCCATAAAGACTGTTTTTTGGGTATGAAATTTTCCCAAATGTGGCTGAGTATGAATAAAACTAAAGCATCATCGGTTTTAGATTGGAAACCCCATGAGAAATATGTGAAATAAATGCAGTGTTTGTTGGCTTCACAAGCTATTATTACAGTTTAATCAAGAATTTCAAATCTGTCATTTCTTCAACCATGTTGCTAACAAAAGGAACTTATAAAAAACGTATTGTTCGGGTAAAAGTCTTTTGACTTGTTAATGAATATTTTACATCCATACCAATTCTACATCATTCTTAGCTGTTTTGTTAAGTTATTTTGAACTAAGAATGGGAAACTTGAACCTTTGTTTTACAAGTTTGATCCTGATGAACCCAAAAAATGAGTCCCACAGAATTAATGAAAGTAATCATGTAGTCCACTTCACATATTAAACTGACTCAACTCCCACACAAGAGAGATTTTAGTTGTTATGATCTTTTAATGCTTGCTTTTCTCATAAGCACAACAGGCATGTCCAAAATAGGAGAAGAGCTCTGTATGAACTGGGGCACCCTATAAAAATGCTATCATTTTAAATAAATGTTTCTCATTACTCTGTTCTGGATGTTTGTAAAAGTTTAACGTATTAATTAATTTATACTTTGTATTAAAGATGTACTTTGGAATCTGCACAGGTTATTTTATTGTTTAATTTTACGTGTGCTACATCTCCATTTTGTATCTATATTTCTTGGATACACTGCACTGTTATTAGGGGTTGTGCCATGTCACAGTTCTTCCCTATATAACCACACGTGGCATTCAGTGCTGCATCCGAGATTACAGATTCAAACACTCTTTGTGCTTAAAGTATATAGTATATAGTGTAGTATGTCTTCTGGTTTCTAAATCACAGCATTCCACTTCTCAACTGTGTTTATGGTTTTAGTACTGGTTTTGGTGATAATACGTCTTCTAAGTATGGACTCATGGCAATCCTAGTTTTGACTTTGCTGACAGTTTATAGCTCTTTGGTTTTTGGTAGTGCCCTCTACGTTTTGGGCATGGACGCTTACTACAGTTTCTCAAACACACACTCATCTCCCAATGCAGTTAACACCTTCTTGCAGTTGCTCAGATTCCCTTTTGTCTGTAGGCATTTTAGAGGGGTCGGCTAGAACTAAAAAAGCGGGTGAACTTTGTCTATGCCAGGGGTACTCAATTCTGTAGTGGCTGCAGGTTTTTGCTTGAACCGAATTTTCAATTTTAACCCATTTATTTACTACTAAAGCAATATTTTTTGGTCTTAGTTTTAGTTAGGGTTAGGGTTAGGGTTAGGGTGTGATTCAGAAGACTTATTTGCTTATTTCAGTTTTAAATGGCTGCATTAAAATTTTAATTTTTCCCTGTTTTCTTAATTAGCCATCAGTTAATAATGAGGAGCAAATGACAAAGGAACCATCAGTTCTACAGCTAACATGCTTCCATTTAAACCTGTGTATATGCATTATGAAGTACCTGTGTTAATACAATGTTTTGAAAAAATGAGAGAGAGAGAGAGAGAAATGATAATGTTTTTAGTAAAAGAAAAATGTAACAAGCCTTATAATTACATACCAGGTTTTGTTATCTGCTAGGCCCGGCTTCTACACTGTAATTACTAAAAGATGGTTTAAAATGAAAACCTGCACCCACTGCGGACATTCAGAACAGCAACTGAGTACCCCTGGTCTATGCTGTGGTCCACAAGATAATTTTTCAATACTAATGTCTGCCATAGCAATATGTGCAAGGTATCATCTTATACATATTGTCATTATGATCTAGCTGACCAAGCAAATTTAAAAAATTGAAGGAGTGGTTTGTTTCTTCTTATTTGTTAGATTGCTTTAAATATTTAAATGGTAGAGAGTAGCACCATTTTCACTATGCAAAATCTTTATGAAAGTTGAAAACAGGTCAGAACAGAAAAACTATGAAAGAAACCATGATAACTATACAGATTCCAAGCCATGCTAAAAGTCAGGAACATGGCAAGGTCAACGGCATCATGAAAAGCCAAAGCTTAAAATTTACTAAAATTTGACTTGGAGGTTCCAGTCTTCCAAAATCTCTGTGAAACAAAATAAAAAGTATTTGTTTTCTTTTACATTTTTGACTAAGTGGTCCTCCTTCTATGTCAGTGGAAATGTGCATGCACGTAACTACTGTACACTGCTTGGGGCCTAACAACATGCACTTGGTGAGAAGCTTGATATTGTCTGCAATGCATGATAACACAAGTCTTAAACATAACTACGGCAAGGAACCTGAACAGTAATGGCAAAACAACAGCATGACATCTTTTTCTTCTTCTTTTGGCTACTCCTGTTAGGGGTTGCCACAGCGGATCATCTTCTTCCATATCTTTCTGTCCTCGGTATCTTGTTCTGTTACACCCATCACCTGCATGTCCTCTCTCACAACATCCATAAACCTTTGCTTAGGCCTCTTTTCCTCTTCCCTGGCAGCTCTATCCTTAGCATCCTTCTCCCAATATACCCAGCATCTCTCCTCTGCACATGTCCAAACCAGCACAATCTCGCCTCTCTGACTTTGTCTTCCAAACGTCCAACCTGAGCTGACCCTCTAATGTATTCATTTCTAATCCTGTCCATCCTCGTCAGAACCAGTGCAAATCTTAGCATCTTTAACTCTGCCACCTCCAGCTCTGTCTCCTGCTTTCTGGTCAGTACCACCGTCTCCATCCCATATAACATAGCTGGTCTCACTACTGTCGTGTAGACCTTCCCTTTCACTCTTGCTGATACCCGTCTGTCACAAATTACTCCTGACATTCTTCTCCACCCATTCCACCCTGCTTGCACTCTCTTTTTCACCTCTCTTCCACAATCCCTGTTATTCTGTACTGTTGATCCCAAGTATTTAAACTCATCCACCTTCGCCAACTCTACTCCCTGCATCCTCACCATTCCACTGCTGTCTTGTTCCTACTGACCTTCATTCTTCTCCTCTCTAGAGCATATCTCCACCTCTCCAGGGTCTCCTCAACCTGCTCCCTACTATCGCTACAGATCACAATGTCATCAGCAAACACCATACTCCACGGGGACTCCTGTCTAATCTCGTCTGTCAACCTGTCCATCACCATTGCAAATAAGAAAGGGCTCAGAGCCGATCCCTGATGTAAACCCACCTCCACCTTGAATGCATCCGTCACTCCTACTGCAGACCTCACCGCTGTCACACTTCCCTCGTACATATCCTGTACAACGTACTTCTGTGCCACTCCCGTCTTTCTCATACAATACCACAGCTCCTCTTGAGGCACCCTGTCATATGCTTTCTCCAGGTCCACAAAGATGCAATGCAACTCCTTCTGGCCTTCTCTAAACTTCTCTATCAACATCCTCAGAGCAAACATTGCATCTGTGGTGCTCTTTCTTGGCATGAAACCATACTGCTGCTCACTAATCATCACCTCACTTCTTAACCTAGCTTCCACTATTCTTTCCCATAACTTCATGCTGTGGTTCATCAATTTTATTCCCCTGTAGTTACTGCAGTCCTGCACATCCCTCTTATTCTTAAATATCGGCACCAGTACGCTTCTCCACTCCTCAGTCTTTCCATTTGCTCAACACACTCTCCTCGCTTATGAGTACGTTTCCATCTTTTTCTTTTATCACCCTAACCTACTGCACATCTTTCCCAGCTTGGTGCCTTGGTCTAGCCAATTGGTACATGTCCTTTTCTCCCTCCTTAGTGTCCAACCTCACATACAACTCATCATACACCTTTTCTTTAGCCTTCACCACCTCTCTCTTTACCTTGCGCCTTATCTCCTTGGACTCTTGTCTACTTTCTGCATCTCTCTGATTATCCCACTTCTTCTTTGCCATCCTCTTCCTCTGTATACTCTCCTGTATTTCCTCATTCCACCACCAGGTATCCTTTTCCTCCTTCCTCTTTCCAGATGTCACGCCAAGCACCCTTCTTGCTGTCACCCTTACTACATCTGCTGTAGTTTCTCAGCTGTCTGGTAACTCTTCACTGCCACCCAGTGCCTGTCTCACCTCCTCCCTAAACTCAACCTTGTAGTCTTCCTTTTTCAACTTCCACCATTTGATCCTTGGCTCTGCCCTCACTCTCTTCCTCATCTTGATCTCCAACGTCATCCTACAGACCACCATCCTATGCCACCACTTTGCAGTCTTCAATTTCCTTCAGATTGACTCTTCTGCATAGGATGTAATCTACCTGTGTGCATCTTCCTCCATTCTTGTACGTAACCCTATATTCCTCCCTCTTCCTAAAATACGTATTCACCACAGCCATGTCCATCCTTTTGGCAAAATCCACTGTCCTCTGACCTTATGCATTCCTCTCCTTGATACAATACCTACCCATCACCTCCTCGTCTCCACTGTTCCCTTCACCAACATGCCCATTGAAATCCACTCCAATCACCACTTTCTGTCCCTTGGGTACACTGTTCATCCCTTCATCCAACTCACTCCAAAAATCTTTCTCATCCATTTCACACCCAACTTATGGTTCATGTGCACTAACAACATTTATCATCACACCTCCAATTTCCAGCTTCATAATCATTACTCTGCCTAACACTCTTTTCACCTCCAGAACACTGTTGACATACTGCTTCTTCAGAATAATTCCTACCCCATTTCTCCTCCCATCTACACCATGATAGAACAATTTGAATCCACCTCCGATCCACCTGGTCTTACTCCCCTTCCATTTAGTCTCTTGCATGCACAATCTATCAGCCTTCCTTCTCTCCATCATATCAGCTAACTCTCTCCCCTTACCAGTCATACTGCCAACATTCAAAGTTCCTACCCTCAGTAACCATTCTCTTTACTTTCTTCCTCTCCTCCTGCCTCCACAACAACAACAACATTTATTTATATAGCACATTTTCATACAAATAATGTAGCTCAAAGTGCTTTACATGATGAAGAAAAGAAAAATAAAAGACAAAGTAAGAATTAAAATAAGACAACACTAATTAACATGGAGTAAGAGTAAGGTCCGATGGCCAGGGGGGACAGAAAAAACAAAAAAAACTCCAGACGGCTGGAGAGAAAAAAAAAATCTGTAGGGGTTCCAGACCATGAGACTGCCCAGCCCCCTCTGGGCATGTCTCCCCCCTCTTCTTCTCCTTCTTCTTCTTCGGCCAACAGTAGTCCAGCACCCTGTTGGCTAACAGTACTGGTGGTGGTCGTTGTTAACCCGGGGCTCGACCGATCCGGTATGGAAATTTGTATTGTTGTCCGCATATTGATTTGGCAAAATTTTACACCGGATGCCCTTCCTGACGTAACCCTCCCCATTTATCCGGGCTTGGGACCGGCACGATGAAACACACTGGTTTTTGCATCCCCTGTGGCTGGGTTAAAACAACAGCATGATACATAGTCAAAATATCCCCATTTTCCCATTTTCATTCTGAATCTCTCCACAGCATTGCAACCCCAATTCCAAAAAAATTGGGACGCTATTTAAAATGTAAATAAAAACAGAAGGCAATGATTTGCAAATCTCATAAACTCATATTTTATTCACAATAGAACATAGGAAACACATCAAATGTTGAAAGTGAGACATTTTACTATTTCATTGAAAACATTACATCATTTTGAATTTAATGGCAGCAACACATCTCAAAAAAGTTGGGACAGGGGCAGCAAAAGGCTATAAAAGTACATTATATTAAAAAGAAACAGCTGGAGGAACATTTTGCAACTAATTAGGTTAATTGGCAAGACAGGCAGAGACAGGCAGAGTCTCTCAGAAGTAAAGATGGGCAGAGGTTCACTAATCTGCTAAAGACTGCATCTACAAATTGTGGAACAATTTCTGAATAATGTTTCTCAATGTAAAATTGCAAAGACTCTGAACATCTCATCATCTACAGTACATAATATCATCAAAAGATTCGAGAATCTGGAAAAATCTCTGTGCACAAGGAGCAAGGCCGAACATCAATATTGGATCCCCATGATTTTTGGAACCTCAGGCATCACTGCATTAAAAACAGGCCTGATTCTATCATGGAAATCACAGCATGGGCTCAGAACCACTTTCAGAAATCATTGTCTGTGAACACAGGTTGCCATGCCATCCACAATTGCAGGTTAAAGCGCTATCATGCAAAGAAGAAACCATATGTGAGCATGATCCAGAAACGCCACCATCTTCTCTGGGCCAAAGCTCGTTTAAAATGGACTGAGGCAAAGTGGAAAACTGTTCTGAGGTCAGACGAATCGAAATTTGATGTTCATTTAGGAAAACATGAATGTCGCGTCCTTTGAACTAAAGAGGAGTGGGTCCATCCGACTTGTTATCAGTGCTCATTTCAAAAGCCTGCCTCTCGGATGGTATGGGGGTGCCTTAGTACCTATAGAATGGGCAACTTGCACATCTGGAAAGGCACCATTAATGCTGAAGGTACAGTATTTACAGGTTTTAGAGCAGTATATGCTACCATCCATACAACGTCTTTTTCAGGGAAGGCCTTATATATTTCAGCAAGACTATGCCAAACTACATACTGTATCTATTACAACAGCACAGCTTCATAGTAGAAGAGTCCAGGAGCTGAACTGGCCTGCCTGCAGTTCAGCAATTTAAAACATGAAATGGAATACGACAAAGAAGACCCAGGACTATTGAGCAATTAGTATCCTATATCAGACAAGAATGGGACAACAGACGGTTACAGATTGCTGTTAAAAGAAGAGGGGATGCTACACAGTGATAAACATGGCCCTGTCCCAACTTTTATGAAACATGTGCCTGCCGTCAAATTTAAAATGACCTTATTCTTTTCTTAAATTGATACATTTTTTCAATTAAAATATTTGATATGTTTTCTATGTTATATTGTGAATAAAATATGGGTTAGTGAGATTTTCAAATTATTGCATTCAGTTTTTATTTACATTTTACGCATTGTCCCATCTTTTTTAGATTTGAGGTTGTACTCAAACTCTAATCTATCCGGTAGCATCAAAAAATAATAGCCTTTAGGAATAAATCCCTTTAAGTGTATGCAAAATATAAATGTCTTAAAAGTTAAGAGTGCTGACAGAATCAAGACAGCTTAAACAACAGATTTCATGAGACAATGAAGCAGCTGATACACCCAGATTTCTGTTCAACCACGGACATCCATTTATTCATCCCTTATATCCACCTATATATTACAAATGCTTAATCCAGTTTTTAGGATTGTATGAAGCCCACCCCAGCAGAACTTTTGCATTGGTTAAGGCTACAGTCAGCTTGGTGCTGTTTGGTAAATCTTGATCTTTTTCTAGTGTATTATTTGCATTGTCTAAGAGTATGAAGTCATTGAAGACCCAACCCCTCATCCCCTGGGTGAAGTCTCATAAATAAGAAGAAATTATGCTAAAGGGATACACATTCAGTTCAAGTGGCCTATAACATTAAAGGCTTATAATGTAAATATGTAGATACATACTTTGTCACACACGTGTGTTTAGAGGACAACCAAAGGGCCTGAATAATTGTAGTTCCACGCCGGACCAGGGGGTGGCAAAGTGCGCTAATTCTCTCTTTCAATTCCTTGCAGACCATTCTCGGGAAATCCCTCTCTGTTCTGGGGCAGCCAACGATGTTACTTCTGGTGTCGGCCCTGATGACATCACTTCCCCTGTGAGGGTTTAAAAGCTGCCATCTTAAGATGATACTCAGTTCTGTTTTGGTCTCGATTGTGTGAACATGTCTTTGTATTTGGACAGATTTTGCAGCCAGGAAATATTATACGGGTAGCCTTCCCAATTTCTCTGGGGTTTTCTTGTTACAACTTACATATATATTTGTACAGTACATATACTAATTTTCATTGCCTAAACCATCTTAATACAACTATACATATACAATGTACATACTGTATATTGACAGTACTGCAATATTTCCTCTCCCCAGACCATTCTCACTGTCCTGTTGTACCCAGCAGGGGGCACTAGCTCCCTTGTTGGAATGAGTTCTTTGTTGATTGCGGCATGTTACATAACCCGAAACTATATAGATATAAAAAGGCAATACCCCTCCCTTAGTGATATGGCAGTAAGAAATCACATAGGAGAAATAACTTAGCTTTCTTTAATGACGGTTTACGCGTCATAACAGATGCGGAAGCCATGACAAGAACCCAGTTCGGGAGTGGGAGCCCGATGTATTGAGCCTGCCATTTTCATCTCTGTGTTGGAAGGATTTTCCCGATCGGATGACAGTATCTCCCATCAGTCCGTCGGCTTCAAAAGTGTGCCGGGCAATGTTCCAAGGCTTTATACTCTTCCTTCATGTGCAGGCCCCCACTTTGGTGAATTATGCTATTCCCAAACAATGCAAAGAGGATACAGTTTCATGATGACTTTGACACACAGAAAAGCCTATTTTGTAGTTGTCCCTGTCTTGTCTCCTATTGCTTGCCTTGCAGTTCTTATATGGTGAACTCCTGTGTGCTAAATCTGGCCTTGTGTTAGCTGTACATGTGAGTAGAAAGAAAAGTGGATTTATAAAATATTTTTGTACAGAGCACAGTGACATTTTAAACTTATATACTTATTACGCCTGTCCTACATTAAGGCCCTCAGTTACAAAGTATTGAAGTCTTACAAGTCATTAAGTATCTCAACCCTCAGATATCTTTATACTGATAATATGTTTCCTTTTGATAAATCTGGATTCCATATTGTAAATATGTCATTCCTTCAGCACACTTATATTTTTATAAGTTAGGAATATTGCAAAAAATAATTGGTCTAATTTCCCAAATCCTCCTGTAATGCCCACATTTGGGAATATTTTCACTAATAACAAGTAGAATTGTCATAGTGCTTACCATCGTTGGCAATGCTGGGAAAGAGACCTCTCTATCAATATCTCAGGAAAGGAGTAGAATTCAGTAACTCGCAGCTTTCATTCTTCATCAGTTTGTGTAAACCATGCCATGATTCAGCTGAAAATTCTACAATGGTCAGACTTCTTCACATTGAAATTATCGAAAATATATCAGGGTTGTGATCGTAATGGCCAGTTAGCTCAGTCCTCATTCAGGTGTATGTGTTGGGACTGTCCAAAATTGAGACCTTTTGGGAAAACATTTTTTCTTTTCTATGAGATAGTGTAGGATTTATGATGACTGCCCCAGACTATCTAGTGATATATTGTTAGTACATTAACTAATTCTGCTCATTTGGAAGAATCCTAGTGTTCCCTTCATAATTCAATGGCAAAATTATATTATCTAAAAATAACAAAAATCAAATTTACTTTGTGTGGAACTGTGCAGAGCTTCTTTACAATTTGGCGAGAATTCGTTATTGTGATTCTAATATAAGCCTGCTATGCTCCTGCCAATGTGATCTGAAATTGTTTTTTATAAAATATAATTATATTTTAAATATCAACAGGTCAACAAATTATTAGATCTAAAGCATGATTGTGTGTGTCAGACTTTTACAATTTAACAACACTCTTACAGAGGTAAGTAAATATAAAAACAATTTGTTAAAGGTGTCAGTTTTCACAACTATGTATACATGAAAATAACCTATCAATAATGTTTAATTACAGGGTATCACTGGGTCAAAAAAAAGTTTGCTAAACCCAGACCTAGGAAATCCGTAAATTGCTCATAATGCAATGTACACATATTAATTCCTTACATAATATATATTCAACATATGTATGTGTATGTGTCCACACAGTATTTTATATAACGCAGACAGTAATAAGCTAGTTTTACTGGTAAAACTGAATTGAGAGACATTTTCTAACAGATGTCCTCTTGTAACTCAAGAATAGTGGAACAGAAACATTGATTTGTGCCTTCCCTCGGCAGTGTTGACCCTCAGTATTTCCTTTTATACTTGGTGGTCTCGCTCAATGGCCTTTGCCCCCAAACCCCTCCTCACGCTGTCTTGCGGGTGTCTCCTTCAGTGTTCGCCCTGGTTCAGCATTTACATATTCTGTGCTGCAGGCTATTAAAAAGGCCTGTCCAATTAAACATATCAGAGAAGTTAATTTAATCAACACCTGCTCTCCCTGCATGATTTCTGCCACACCCATGTGTTAAAATATAAATAGATTCATTGATAATCTCCACCTGGAAGCTGTAGCTCAACTGAAAAGATCAAGCTACACACAGTGAAAATTGCACGTATTTAATATATGCTAAATGGTACACCATCTTTTCATTGTGTTATAGAATTTCTGTATGACCTCTGCTTGTATTCTTACAAGTCAGTCAACTGCAAAATCTACATTTTTGTAGGGTAATGGTGGGTGTGACACCGTTCAATTATTTCAATTCCTAAATTATTAGCCAAGCCTAGATACTATCTTTCATTCCTTAACTCGGGCCTATTGTTTTTGCATAAAGTAGACCTCCCTTTACTCATCACAGGACCTATCTTTTGTCATGCCATAATAAATGGTGATATGCTTGCAGTAACATGAATATAACCCCTGTTGATTACTTCTAGAATTAATTCATACAATGTAAAATCATCTGAGTCTAATTTATGGCCTAATACCACCAACAGCCATCAGACAACACTCGGATCATTTCATTTTTATTTATGATGGCTGTGTTTAATTTAGTGCTAGATAATTTGATATTTGAAAATGTTACTTCAAAAGCCATTTTTCGGCTTTCATTTTCTTCCAAATTAAACAAAGCCATTCAGAAGTGTGTAGGCTAAAGCTAAATATTAATCAAAAACAGCTACTCAGAACAGTTATTCATTACAAACAGCTCTCAGAATTCCGCTTAAAGATTGATACGACAAAATTACTCTAGTCATGATAAATCATTCACTTTTAGTTTCCACTATTTTATCAAATAATGTGCTATATAATATAACTTACCAAAACCTACATAGACTAACATTTTTTAATGGCTATAACATGTATTACAAAATAAAGAGCCTGCTTTCATTCAAATCTGGAATTACAGTGAGTGAGAGGCTAGCCTGGCAGCATCAGACTTCAGGATCAACCTTAGGTCTTTAGATATGAAGCTGCAGTTATGTCTACTGCACAATGCACACCTAAAGTATAATGAAAGGGTAGCTGGTAAGCTTAAATGGGGATAAAAAATCATAGTTACAGTACATAAAGGTTCATGGCGTATATTGAATCATAGACAACAACAAAATTGATGTCAAACCCAGGTCTTAGAAGGCAGCAGTGGCTGCAGGTTTTCCTTCCAGCCAGTTTGTTAGTTACAAGCCAATTGCTATTGATAATGAAACACACTTGTTTCACCTTTTAATCGACTTGCTTTTAACACTTAGCACTCTTTATAATGTTTTCCTTAACTGGCAATTAACCAATGATGATTTGTAAGGCAAGCCAACATGACAATCTAACCTGATCTGATTTGCGCTTGTGCAGTCTTGCAGAGCCAGATATACTGTATAATATATGCGTCTAGAGACAACCATGAATGAGTATGGCTTAAAACTGGGTGGGAACAATTAGAGGGCTCACTGAGTGTCACATTTCTACACCAATCAAATGCCTCATGAAGGCAGTGCTCAAAGTAGGGGCGGTGATTTTGAACTGCAGAGATTAGAGGTGCTAATGTGGTCCGGCAGAGAGCAATCTTCTGATTAAGGTAAACTGTCTTGTGCCAAAAGTTCTCTTATAAAGACTCCTATTAAACATATAAATGTGTGTTGAACGTGTAGAGAGTACTTTGCATGTGTTAAAAATAAACATAACTGTTGCAATGGCAAAACCTTTCTATAAATTGAGATTATCCACTGGCATTCAAAAACATCATTGAACTCAGCGGTAAAAGTGAACGATACATTTTTGTAGGTCCTGTGCGCACTCTCTGTTGTTCATTGAAGATGGTAGTATCGGAATCAATGTTATGCTGAAAGAAATGGCACCTGTTTCTGTGAAAATAAGAATCGCAAAACATGTATTCGAAGTAAATGATTTGTCACACCCTGTCAAATGAAGTGGAAAGGACTGCCATTAAGAGACTTGATAACGAAGAGCCACAGAAGGTGCAAATTTGAGTACTCAAAACACCCAAATCAACAAATCTACCTCACAACACCAGTAGATGCACAGACAAGGCTACACTGCAAACACCTTCTGACTGCACGTCTAAATGAAAAATTAAAGTAAGTTAACATTACTGCCTAATTGGAAATGCAAACATGCCTGGCCAGAACGTGCCACAGTGTTTTACCACATAGTATATGAGTCTAGATTACAATGCTTATCTAAAGTCTGCTCGCTGTTGTTATGCCATATAGTAATGAAATAGTCAAAACAGCAGAAAGATATTGTAGCAGAAAGAAGCAAGTCTCAAACATGTTGTGTCAAGTAGCTGCAGTGATCTACGTGTATATGTCTGTCTGTCTGTTCTGTTTCTGTGCTCATTACTACATATAAATTATAAGCTTCAGTTACCTTGTGCTACTGAGCTCCTAAAATAATAACAGCAATTTTAACTTGCTTATTTTCTCTCAGTGTCAAGTCCTTTGTTCAAATTCACTTTCTCTCCCGCTGTTTAAAATGCATTGACTGGAGAAACTGGAGGGGCAGGTGTTTTAGAAAGAAGCCCTGTGGGCACAGCCTTTGCAGTGGCAGATTCCTCCGCTATTCACTAAAACTTTTTAATAACTTGTCACTAAATGTTTATTCTTGTTTGAAAATCATGCCTGGCCCTGCAAAACTAGCACTTGTCTGTGTATTAAGTCAAAGTCTGACAAGTATAAATCTGTTTTGGTTCACAGCACATTTTGATGGTGCTCTCAGAATAAAGAAAATCAAGTTTTGAAAATATCTGTTGTGGCAGAATATGAACACCAAATTAAATAACATGTTTCACTAACAAGAAGAATTGGCTTCGAATTAAGAAATTGGTTGGATTTTGAGGTCTCTGACTTCATATGTTGGCTCGATTTGCAATCTTATTTTGTTTAGATGCTTAAGAGTCTTACCGAGCAAGTCAATTAAAATTAACCAAAATTCCATCCATTATCCAACCCACTATATCCTAACTACAGGGTAACGGGGGTCTGCTGGAGCCAATCCCAGCCAACACAGGGCGCAAGGCAGGAAACAAACCCCGGGCAGGGTGCCAGCCCACTGCAGGGTGCACACACACACACACACACACCAAGCACACACTAGGGACAATTTAGGATCACCAATGTGCCTAATCTGCATGTCTTTGGACTGTGGAAGGAGTACCCGGAGGAAACCCATGCAGACACGGGAGAACATTCAAACTCCATGCAGGGAGGACCCAGGAAGTGAACCCAGGTCTCCTAACTGCGAGGCAGCAGCGCTACCCACTGCACCATCGTGCCGACCATTAACCAAAATTGATCTGTTCAAATATCAGCAGTAATTGGTTACTATTAGAAGAAGTGTCGGGAACAAAAACCTGCAGCCACTGCAGCCCTCCAGGATCTGAGTTTGTTTGACTCCCCCAGTCTATAATATATGAAACTGAAGACATCAAAAGAATATACAAAGAGTTAATACTGTGGAAAGTGTTGACACCTAAATCACATACCAAATGGCATTATTTTTAAGGCTGTAGTAGATGAAAAGTTACAAATACTGTATGTCAGTGATCAGATGAATGTCCAACAAAGAAAATAAATGTCAGGTCAGGAAGCATGAACTGGTACAGCGTATGGCTGCACCCACATCACATGATGAAAAAGCTCGGGATCCAGGTTGGCAACCCCTCAGGTAGACATGCAGTCCAGTCCCACCCTCCAGAAATGACCTTCTATCTGCTGCAGCCAGGTGTTACATGGGATTCCCCTTGGCCTGGTCCAGCCACTCGGGTCCCCAACAATGAGGATCTTACGAGCTGGATCACCCTCGGGGAAACGCGCCACATGGCCGTAGTGCCATAACTGACGCTTCCACACAATGCAGGTAATGTGCCTCATTTGGGACTCATGAGCAATGGCTCATTTGACACAAACTCAAACCAGCAGTACCCAAGGATTTTCCGAAGGGACACAGTACCAAAGGAGTCCAGTCTCCCTCTCAGGTCGCTGGCCAGCATCCATGTCTCACAACCATATAGCAAAACAGGAAGCACCAGGACTCTAAAGTATTCGATCTTCGTCCTTTTGCATAGATACCGGGAGCGCCACACACCCCTTTCCAGCGACCTCATGACCCCCCATGCCCTCCCAATCCATCTACTGACTTCATATGAAGAGTCACCAGAGACATGTATGTCACTGCCGAGGTAAGTAAACCTCTCGACAAGGTCAATACTCTCTCCACAAACAGACACACTGCTGATGGCTGTGGCCAAGTGGTCATTAAAGGCCTGGATCATGGTTTTTATCCAGGGCACTCGCAAGCCCAGACACTCAGACTCCTTGCTCAGTCTCTCGAGCGCCCTGATCCAAGCCTCCATTGACTCTACGAAGAAAAAGGAAAATAAATGTACTGACTGTAAAAGAAACAAAATCAAAAATTGTGCCAAAATTATGCCATGGTCTTTTTTAGTGGGTCCTAATTACTCGAAAAAAGAATATTTAATGCTTTGGACTTTAGATCTCAAATTTAATCTCAATTTTAATTTTAATGGAAGAGGTTAATAGCTTAGATTTAGCCAAATCAGTAACTACAAAATAAAGTTCACAAACAGTAAATCCTTAACCTCCAGTTATTCTGTAGAAGAATGCTAAGTTCAGTACTCTTAAATCTTCTTGATCAAGGTGACTTTGCAGAGGCAGAACCTAAACTCTTTAACAGGATCAAGCTAAGGGTAACAACAGGGTCATCCAAAGAACATTAAAAGACTTCCCGTTCCTCTATGTGACTTTTTCACACACTGCATTCTGATTTTGTCTTCATTTTTCAACACATTAGTCATGCTGGCACACAACCTTCTGCACTTACAATGTAGGTTATTCTTTCTGTAAGACCCCCTTACATTGGTTTCAGTAGTACAGAACAGAGAGTGAAACAATAATGCAGATCAAAAGATGAAAAGATTTAAGAGAAGCAATGATTGAAACAGGTAACATATATTGTGGCAACTGGTGGTTGCTTGGTAAGCCAAGACACAAAGCTATTAAACTGGCTTTTAATTTCAGATATACTCATTTAATTTTTTATCTCAGGTTCTCACTTTAAAACAGACCGAGCTATGTCTCTCTCTCTCTCTGTTCCTTTATCTAAAGGAATCTTTTAATAAAAAGTAATGTTCTACAGGCTTTCATTTTAACAGACACTACCGGTCAAAAGTCTTAGAACACCTAGTTTTTTCAGATTTTATGGAAATGCAAGCAGTTTAATGTCTTTATGTTTCATGAAATCAAGGCATAGAACAAATAAACATTGGCAAATAAAAAAAATAAGTCAAGGAATCATTAAGTGTTGTCACAGATTGCTGGGGTCCTTACCCGGTCGGGATGCCTGGAAGGACCGGAAGGTGGCACGTATATTTTCCGGGCCACAAGGGGGCAACTGCCCTGGAGCAGGAGAGGACCACGGGATAAGAGGAAAAAGGATATAACTCGTTGGGACCCGTGGCCACCACCAGGGGGCACCTTAAGCCTCGTGGAACCCGGAAATAGTTACTTCCGCCACACTCGGAAAGATGGCGGAGGAACCTGCCAGGGACGCCCGGAGTGCTTCCGGTGCAAAGGGCAGCACTTCTGCCACACCAGGAAGTACTGCCGGAAGGACGTTATCAGCCACCTGGAGCACATCCGGGCGGGAATAAAAGGGGCCGCCTTCCTACAGCCGGGGAGCTTGAGTCGGGAGCGGGAGTTGGACAAAGCTCCCGGGAGGAGAAGAAAGGCGGCCAGGGACTGAAAGAAAGAAGCCCATATTGTGGTGATTACTGCTGTGTGCATTGTGTGTAGTGTTCGGGACTGTGAACCTCTATTTATTGGTGTGCAATAAACGTGTGCATTTTATAAAGATATGGTTTCTGACTGGTGGTGTCCGGGCAAATATCACAGTGTTCAAATGTTTTCTCCAATTTTTGATTCATCAAAATAGCCACCTTTTGGTGATATAACTGCCAAACTCTGGTAACCCTTTTGGTTCAGAATGCCAGTCACTCTGTGCAAGTCAACAACTCCCTCTCTGGCAAAAGAACATCAAACCACCCACTTCCTCCACCATGTTTGACAGTTGGTGTCACACACTAAGGAACAGTCCTTTGAATGACTCGACTGCATTCAAACACGATGCATGATTTTGATTCACCAGTCCATAACACTTTTTTCCAGTCTGCAGTATTCCACAGCTGGTATTTCAAGGGCCTGTTTTGTCCTTTAAGGAATGACTTACTTATTGCCACTCGCCTTGTCAAACCTGCAGTACAAAGTCTCCTCTTCACAGTAGTAACCGAGACTTGCTTTTTTTGACCACTATTAAGCTGTGATTGAAGCTGTTGTGCTGTGAGGTGCCTGTCACGCAAGCTGGTGACCTTCAGAAACTTGTCTTCTGATTGGGTTGCAACTTTGGGTCTGCCAAATTTCTTCCTATCAGAGTTTCTTCCAGTTTCCAACTACCTTTGGCTTGTGTAAGACACTGCAATCACTGACACTTTGATTTTTTTAACTGCAGTCTCTCTAAATGAAAGGTCTACACTTCTAAAGTTAATAATGCTCTGTCTCATTTAATTTGCTAATTGCCTTTTTTTTGCCATTATCACTGGAATTTACAACTTTTTATAGTTTAATATTGCCCAAGTAGTACTTCAGAGGGAGAAGTAACAAAGTCTGTTCCAACTCTGCTTTAAGACAGACAGAGGGTGTTTAAGTAATCAACAGAAGTTGGAACACATATACAAATTGTTTGTTTCAACTTGCAAGGCTTAATTTGCTTTACTTGCTACAGAATATCTGTAGGTTGTAATCTATTAGTTGTTCCCTGAAGAAGGCCCATTTGTAATATTCTGAAATTTCTTTTTTTCCAGTCCTTGCTAACCTGAACTTTAAATGTGGCAGTTTACTGCTTACCTTTTCACTACTTTAGGCCATTCATTGCATTTCAAATGATTAAATTTGAAGAATAACTGGAAAGAATGAAGGGTCCTAAAACTTTTGACCGGTTGTATACAAAGCTCGAAGTCTAAGAGGGACCACAGGCAAACTCTCTTTTTTATTTCCGTGCTCCAAATTATCCCCTTCTATGGCCAAATGACCAGAAAGTTATAATTGTGTTGCTTTTCCTCCAAGCTTCTTGTTATGGATTGTCTCACTGGCACATCTGGTTGTCCACGTCAGGTAGGTCCTTACTGACACACTGAGATATAGTAAACTCTAGCTATACATTAAATAAAATAAAAAAATACATATTTTAATAAATGTCCATCATTCAAGAACAGGAGAGAAAAACTTGAAAATTCAAACATGAAACACAAACAAAACAGGAAGTAGCATTTTTATAGACAAAGAAAGGGGGACGCCATTTTTTGCTCATCTACATAGGTGGGATATATTGAAACATTTTATTAAAGTAAAAGTATTAAATACTTTTTTCCAGGTGCATACATTATTTGCACTCAGTAATGAATTCTCATATGAAGCTATTCTAATAAGGGCAGAGCAGCTTTGAAATACATCCAATATTTGTTTCATTTATTTCTATTGGACAGCCTTTTGGCTTTTTAAGCATTTTAATTTTGAAGATGTTGCATTTATATATGTTTACCGTTTATCACCAAATGTTAAACTGAGTGCTAGATGGTATTGAGGGCGGCACGGTGGCGCAGTGGTAGCGCTGCTGCCTCGCAGTTAGGAGACCCGGGTTCGCTTCCCGGGTCCACCCTGCGTGGAGTTTGCATGTTCTCCCCGTGTCTGCATGGGTTTCCTCCGGGCGCTCCGGTTTCCTCCCACAGTCCAAAGACATGCAGGTTAGGTGGATTGGTGATTCTAAATTGGCCCTAGTGTGTGCTTGGTGTGTTTGTGTGTGTCCTGCGGTGGGTTGGCACCCTGCCCGGGATTGGTTCCCTGCTTTGTGCCCTGTGTTGGCTGGGATTGGCTCCAGCAGACCCCCGTGACCCTGTGTTCGGATTCAGCGGGTTGGAAAATGGATGGATGGATGGATAGACGGTATTGATGACTGCCTTACTTTTAGATTATATTCATAATTCTTACTATATGTTGTGCCAGAGAGCATGGTGCAAACTTCAAGTCTGCCAATTGAGTTCCCACCTCCGACTTGTGACCCCAAGTAAGTCACTTCACCTTTCCTATGCTTTCATTGTTATGGACGCATGTAAACAGTTGTAATGTAGGATGATGTTGCTTTTTGTAAAGGTGTCAGGAAAACTGTAATAATAGTAAAATATTGTAATTCAAAATAATAGTGGGGACTTCAAGCAAAGATAGATAGATAGATAGATAGATAGATAGATAGATAGATAGATAGATAGATAGATAGATAGATACTTTATTAATCCCAATGGGAAATTCACAAAGTGTAGAAGTTTATAAATGGCACATTGTATATAGGATTCCTTGACTGTTTCAAGAACCCAACAATGTCACAATATTGCAGAAGCCCCCTTCAGAGGTGAGGGTTGCTGTCTGCTTTTCTCTTTGTGTACTCATTCCCAGATTAAAAGATGCTACTTGTTCTCCCTTTAGCCACATTAATAATTCAGAATGATTTATTTATTTGATGTTAATTAAATGTCATAATCTCATAATTTGTGCCATTCATACCTAATCCATTAGTTCAAAAAGCATGCTCATATGCATTTAGGCTATTGACTTTACTTTAAAAAATTGATTTGACAGCACACATCTCATCTGAGAGGCTTAACTAATGAAGACCCGTAATGAATAGAACTGCCATGTCATTCAGCACTGGCTGGAGAAAGCCATATTAGTCGTATTAGATGTACTGCACATCTGCAGAGATTTGAAAAAAAAAAAATCAGCATTATACAGTTTTATACCTCGTGTGCTAGCTCTGCAAAATGATGGTTGCTTTGTATATTAAGAAACACAAAAAAGCATGATGCTGTAACACATGATAAAAATTAAACGTTTAGAAGCAAACTTTTTTTGGTTATAGTCATTAGATATTCTATTTGGTTATTTTTTTAACTGTGTGTATTTAATCCTTGTCTGGATTGGTGCAGAACAAAAAAAAATTAATTTAACAATGATGTATCACCTAAATTCCTGTAAAATATAAATAATTATACATTTCTGTTATGTTAACCTAGGAAGTGAAATGACTGCAAATTAGACATTTAAAATGACTACGTTAGACATTAATGTAATGACTGTGTTATTGCTGTATTATACACTATTTATTTTTTAATCTTTCTTTGTGGTATGTCCTCTCGCTGGCTATGTATTGGCTCCCTGTGTAAAGTGAGTATAATATACTCTCATAAACTTGCTCTCACAACATTCAGTACTCCCTGCTGCTGCACATTCAGGCACTTGTATTTGATTCTCTGCCAGTCTCTCTTTGGAGTCTGAATGCTTTTCCTGTGCTCACGTGTGTTTTTATTTCCTCTGGGTACTTCTGTTGCTTGCCAAATTGCTGCAAGTTTGGTTAACAGTGACCCCTATATGACCATATCCTTGAGTTTACAGATTTTAAAATAGAACAGGCAGATGCACTTCACGCTCTCAATATGTTAGAAGACTAATAAAATCCCCAGACCTGATGGGATTGTACCAGTTCTATCAGTTATAAAATAAGTTATTTATAAACTTTTATGAAGCATATTTCCTCGCTCAATTCAGAATGGAGAAGTACCTGAAGACAGGAAAGCACGTCACATAAAAACATGCTATAAAAAATGGGCATTTTTCTAGATAAGAAATTACAATAAACATATGATGGGAAATTAAACAAAATGCTCAAGGAGAAAAAGTTGAGGGTTGTTAACAATTACTAAAGTGCCCCACTGGCCCTTAATGCAGAAAAAACACTGGATATATGTGATAAATAATAAAAACAATTAATTTTGATATAGAAAACTTACCACCTTGTGCTTCGGTAGGTAAACAGAGTATAGAATATCCTACTTAGACATTTCTAGTAGGTGTAAGAACTTAACTAAGTAGCTGTTTTTCTAAAATAATTTAAAACTTTACCTGAAAAATAATTCAAAAGTGGAATTCCACAAGACATTTTTATTTTTTTATTAATTTTAAGTAAAATGTAACAGTGAATTTCAAAGATCAATAACACTATAAGATTTTATAGTCCACTTTTTTCTTAGTGCAGTCAACTTGTGTTTGTTTGACTGTATTATGAATAGGTATAAACTAATACTTTCTTATTTTCTTCCTTTTATTCTAAACTAGCAAAGTACCCGTGCTTCGCAGCGGAGAAGTAGTGTGTTAAATGAGTTATGAAAAAGAAAAGGAAACATTTTAAAAATAACATAACATGATTGTCAATGTAATTGTCGCAGGCTTATTTTAGTATTGAGAGTGAATATGATGATTGTAAAGAGTTTAATTTATGATTGTAAATGTTGTGTATTAAATGTACATTTTTAGGCAGGGAGCCAACCACATGGTAGGTGCACGGACAGCGGCTGTGCAGAAAAAGGAAGGGGGACAGGAGGCGGCCCTTGTAAGTCTCTGCCGTGAAATAAATCCTCTGTTAACGGAAATAAGGAATGAAACCGCCAAAAGGAGAGGTCAGTTCCGAAAGTTCCTTACAGCATAATGGAGAGAATCGGCAAAAAAAAAAAGACGTTATTTTCGAAAGTTCATTACGAGGCACGGTGCAAAATGAAACATACTTTACGTTTGTAAGTACAGTGTAAAGGATGAGCATGGGAAATTTGGGCTTCTACGTATATTGGAAGTCGCAGAAATAGTGAGGAGGGGTTTCCCCTATCTATATACAGTAGACCCCCGCGAAGTCGCGGTTCAGAGTTTGCGGCTTCAGTCATTCACGGATTTTTCCTTAGAACCTAACTAATAATTGTTAGCAGAAACCGCAAATATCCTCCGCAATTTTTATGGCTTTTCTCGTGGCAATAATGTACAGTAGAGAGAACAGGAAGCAGCTGTAGAGAAAACCGTGACTTGGGATGGCGAAAGTAGCCAATAGAATTTGAAACTGCAACTCCCAGCAGTCCCTGCAGTGGCTCTGATTGGTCTTCTGCTGAGGGTGCTGGGACTGTTGAGGTCAAAGGATGTCAGCGCGGCTTTTATCAAAGGGGCCGATGACCAAAAGCAAAAAAAAAAAAGTTTTTGTAATTTGTGTTTCAAGTTCCTTTTGTCCTTTTGTTTGGATCGTTTCGTGCGTCTGGATTGTCTGCCTGTGTACATGAGGACTGTAAGTGGATTCATGGCCATCCTGCAAAGAAAGGAGCCCTCTTGAACCCGTCCACCCGTCTTCACCATTTCAGGAACTACTGGTAGGACTATTTATATTCCCAATCAACGTGCGGATCTCTGGACTATCTATTTTCATCATTACATTTCATCCGTTGCCGTTTTTCATGAACTTTTTCATGATTTACTGTGTGCATTTTGTTTGTGCTTTGTTGTATTTAATGTGTAATTGCCGTAAGGGGAACAGGGGTGGTATCGTTTTTTCTTATTTCATTTGCTTTCATTACATTCTTTATTTGCAGTTTGATTACTGGTTTGCTTTGTTTTTGTCTCTGTTTGTGAATGCATGCATCGGG
Organism: Erpetoichthys calabaricus; assembly: GCF_900747795.2. NCBI lineage: Eukaryota > Metazoa > Chordata > Cladistia > Polypteriformes > Polypteridae > Erpetoichthys > Erpetoichthys calabaricus. The sequence continues at coordinate 235,885,916 of NC_041395.2, forward strand.
TCAAGGCTGGAATCTCCACCATAAAAATAAAAAAATCACCATCTTCTCGATTGCGGCTTCTCGCGCGACGCTACGTTTACTTAAAAGCCTGAACAGTGCCTGTCCTTTTTTGGCTGATTGCTTTGTTTCTCTCTCCTCCCCCAAATAGGAGTTGTGTTTCCCTATGATGTTTGCCTATTGTTTAATCGTTAACTAACTGCATGTTGAGCACCTTTTACTTCTGAAAGAGACAGGTTTGTTTGAAGTGTTTGAATAAAGTTCCTGTCTCTACAATCTCCTGTGTTTGTGTGCAATTCTGTGACCCAAGCTGCACTAAGACTAGCCTGCCAGCATCAGCGCTTACCTCTGTGTGCTTGCTTGCAGCCGGTTTAAGCGCAGTTGGCTCAGTGATTTACATCCATGGTGTCAGTTGCACTTTGTACATATTGTTCCAGTAGTTTTTAAAATAGTTTTAACAGTTCATTAGCAGTGTGTAAAATGATTAGTGTTGCAGTAATTGTGATGCTCTTTGCATGAAAAAAAATGTGTTCCATTAAAATTTCACTTTTTCTTTATTAATTGTGACGTTTACTTAAAGTGCAGCAAAAAAGTATTTGGCATCTAGGGATGCATTAATCCCCAAGTTTGTGGCAGTTTAACGGTTAAAGCCCCAAGATACCGCCGAAATGAGCTGCACCATCTAAGGCTTCTGTCAATGAAAATGCGCTTGCATGAATTACAGTACATATAGCGGTAACATTGGTATTTTAAATTCTAGCACTGTGGGATGACATAGCAGTACAGTATGCAGGTTTACCTTTACACTCTTTATTTTTAGGTAATGTATTAAGTTGAGTTTGAAATTAAGTTAAAGTGTTTTGGGGGCATATTTAGGGTTTAAACGGGGGGGGGGGGGTAAACATTAACATTATATAAAGTTATTGTCTGTTTTTACCTGCATTATTATCAATCTTTAATTTAATATTGTTTTTTGTATCAGTAAGGTGCTGCTGGAGTATGTGAATTTCCCCTTGGGATTAATAAAGTATCTATCTATCTATCTATCTATCTATCTATCTATCTATCTATCTATCTATCTATCTATCTATCTATCTATCTATCTATCTATCTATCTATCTATCTATCTATCTATCTATCTAAACTATGAATTTAGGCATTTTTTTAACCACATCCAAAATTTGCAGTTTTTCACAATTCGCGGGTGCTCTAGGAACGTAACCCAATTTGGGGGTGTACTGTATACAGTTTAAGGGGTACACCCGTTTCCCCCCATTGGGTGTTGCAATAGGACATGAAACATACCTAACTTTTGTAAGTACACTGCAAGGAATGAGCACACAAAATTTCAGCTTCCCACCTATATAGAAAGTGGGAGAATTAGTGAGTCAGTGAGGGCTTTGTCTTTTATATGTATAAATTCAGCCTTCTTTATAAATACAAATTATTTAAAAAATAACCCCATCAAAGTTTAATTAAGGAGGAAAGCTGCATAAAGAATCATTAACAGAATAAAACTAGTGTTACTACTTCATGAGTCTAGGCTCTGGGGTTAGAATCCTTAGCTTGGTTTTTGTGTCGTTATTGGTAGTCAGAATAGCTTACGATACTTCGGAAAATTGAAACTGTTCTGGAAAGTTGTTACAGCGTGGTGTAATTTGTCATTCCGTGTGAACACTAGTCATGTAATCTGATGTCCTCAGGTGACAGAATCAAAAACTGCATTCCTAAATGTGACATTTCTTCTGACTAGAAGTCGTGTGATGTGTTGCCAGCTTTAAGGTTTGTTACAGCAGCAGAGTGCTGTCAGAATGATTGCATAAAAGTGGCTCCTCGGTAATAAACATACGGGCTTCGGATGAATAGAACAGTCTCTGTGGTCGTGTATTTGTGCTGAGGATCATTACTCACTTTCTCTAGTTCGACCTATGAGTTCTACTTCATTATTTTCTGCATGGATATTGATTCTTTGCAAACTGATTTAATTTAATTATAGTATTATCGCATGTGCCATTTTTTGTAAGCAATTTCTAACAAATAAACCCCTGTTTCAGTTACAAAGACAATGAACCTGTACTGTACATTTAAAAAGAAATAATTTTCTGCCACACTATCCCATGTCTTCTGTCTTTACTCTTTTGAAATATCATGACCTTACAGGCGTTAAATTATCTGCAAGCTCTTTAGTTCAAACATTGAACTTTGCTAGTCATGTGCAGTTTTTCAAGTTCATTTTAATTGGCTGCCAAACAAGTACCCTTGACAAGTGTGCTCATCAAGCAGCTAGATATGGAACACTGAAAAAAAAATAAAACTACTAAATAAATTACTGGATTCAGGCGATTTACTGCAACTACAAGGAAATCATTCCCAGATGATAATTTAATTAAATACTGTACATAATGTGATATCGGACTCCTCAAGAAACTGCACAAGGTCTGAAAGACATTGAAGAAGATGCCAAGAATGAGCAGTCATGCTCCCTTCTGAAAGAGCTTATCACTTCCTTTTGTTCATCAACACATTTGATTTTTTCATAATGATTGAGTGTTGCTTTAAAAAGATACATATTTACCATTTGATAATAAAGAAAGTTGCAGCCTATTTATTATTAACAGTAAAATAAGTGCTGTTTGCTCTCAGTATTCCCAATAGTTATCTACCGAGTTTCTAATTTACACAAGTCTAAATAACAGCATTGCAATTTTAACTAGTTACTGTATATTAGACAGATTAATTTCTATTAATGGACTTTAACATAAGTATATTAAGACATGCAAGAAATAAGAGAGTACTCCATCATTTTTTATCTCTACAGTTATTCCATTTGATTCATGTTCAATATATTTTCATATATATATATATACGTATAATTCAATTCAATAATTCAATTCAGAAATTCAGTCAATACTAATCAGAGCACTTGCACAGCTTTAAAATAAAATAACAGTAATCTGACTGAGAGTGAGAAATCACACAGAAGATACACACACAAGACATACAGTAAGTGAAAAGTACTTAAAGTCAAAACTCGTAATAGTTATTTAGGCAGCAGTAGTCCTCCCTCCACTCTACTAAATAAAGCAGCAGTTGTTTTCTGCTTTACATGCAGTGGGCAAGTTGCTAGTTTAGGTGACCGTTTTGAGCATCAGCGACTCACAGCTTGGGGTACTGACCATATGAAGCAATATCCATTATAATGGTGCTGCGGTGATAATGTCAGATCCATCAGGCCTCACCAATCACAGTGAGTCCTGACTTCATTCAGCTGCAGTGCCGACTTACGCCAAACTTCTGCAAACCATTCTGGGTTAACCATGTACAATTTCCTAAGCGTCAGTTTAACTAGACTTCTGTCATACATTTTTGGCCAGAAGCTTTTACTAAATAAAGTCAACAACAATAACATTTATTTATATAGCACGCTTTCATACAAATAATGTAGCTCAAAGTGCTTTACAAGATAAAGAAAGAAAAAAGAAAAATATAAGATTAGGCAATACTAAGTAACAAAGAATAAAGTAAAGTCCGATAGCCAGGAGGACAGAAAAAACTAAAAAAATAAAACTCCAGAGGGCTGAAGACAATGTATTAACAAACAGTCCAGAGTACTTGAAAGCTTCATATTAAACACATATAGCATAAATACTCAATGGCCCTGCTTTTTTGTTCAAAATTAATTCTACGTTCTGATTGATGTATGATAAAAAGAAAGGCCAGCTAATTCAGGTAGCATTCAGAAAGGACTTTATCCTTCAAGTGTCTTGGGAACTCTTTAAGAGATTTGGTTGCACAATAAGAAGACTCCCAACTTATTGCCAAGGGACCAGTTGATATTTATTTAATTACAGCTTTGATGGAGTTTGTGGAACTATTCGGACCCGGACACAGACAGGCAGACACAGAATGTTCCAAAATACACGTTTATTACAACACAAACGAACACAGTGCACCAATCACCGTCCAATAGTCATTCAGACTTCTTCTTCCTTTCCTCACTACTACCTCCAACTCCTCCCAGGCAAGCTCCGTCCACTTCCACCCGACTCCAGCTCCCGAGTGGAGTGAGGTGGCCTCTTTTATACAGCACCCGGAAGTGCTCCAAGTGCTCCCTAATTAACATCTGGCAGCACTTCCGGGCGTGGCAGAAGTGCTACAAGCAAGTTCAGCTCCTCTTCTGGCAGCACTTCCGAGTGTGGTGGAAGTGCTGTGGACCACAATTCCGGAGCTGTCCAGGCACCCCCTGGTGGTGGCCATTTCCCTCCATAGGGTTGAGCTCCCAAACTTTGTGGCCCCCATGTAATCCAGGGAGGTCGCCCCCTTATGGTCCAGGGAAGATACTGCCCTTTTCCCAGTCCTTCCCTTTTTCTGGTGTCCTGGTGGGGCAAGGTCCCTGGACATCTGTCACAAGTTACAGTAATGTTAGGGTAGAAGACTTGAATTTCCTTAGCTAAGACACTGATTTTCTTACAATGGTACGGACACTTCTTTTGTCTTCTGTTTCCCTGTGAATTATGCGCTGTGCATAAAGACATTTTGTGTCATTTAGGTATGAGCTTTAAATAATTATAGGTGAACATGTTGACTTATTACAACTGTCTTAAATTAATCCATTTAAGCCAAATATTTTAGATTACAATATATGGATCTTTTTTTTTTTACTTGCCTTTTGCTATTACTATTTATTTTGTTAAATTTTGGTTATTTTGAAACATTTCATTTTATTACATGTTTGTGATAAGAGAAAAAACTAGAAACATAGACTATGCCCATTTGCAAAAATATTACCCATTGCTATGCAGAAGTATTCATTAAAGTGATTACTATAGAATCCAAGCAATTCAAGTGCAATTTAAAATTAATTCACAAATTTAAAATGGTATTGAAAACATTGTCATTAAAATTTAACAAGGCAAAGTATACTCCAAGGTTTTCTGTGCAGCTCTTTTTGAAAAATAGCAGATATTGGAAACCTAACACATCACTGGCAAGTTGTATGGTGGGAGCTTTAAGTACAACATAATTCAATTTTTACTGCACAAGCTGAAAATGTATGGTAAAGTACGTCAGCCCTCTTGAAAATTTCATTCAGCCTGTAACAGAGCATTGGCTCTTCATTTTTATATGTTTAATTTTTATTTTGTTCTTTTATTTCTATTCAGATTAATCTATATGACTCAGTTAAGGTCAATCAGAAATGAGCAGCTTTATTACTTATAATAAACTAAACTTGTGGCACAGTGCTTATCTCATCTAACACTGAAAATGAAGATTTTGCAACAAATCAAGGATTCATTCTCAATCATATATTCCTTTAAGTGTATTGGTAAATTAGTATAACTCATTTGATTGATGGAACACATATTTTTTTAGATTTTTGTCTGTCTACAGCAGCAAATGGTATTCCTTAATCAGTGCCTCCCACAGTGTGGCTAAAGGCTGACACTGAAAAATAATGATTTTCCAAAAGTTTTCAGTACAGAACTTTTAACCTTTAAAGAGCGTCAAGTCAGGATTAAAACACATGTTTCAGCATCATTCTAGTGCTTTAGAAGGCAACATAAATATAACATTTTATTTACTGTTTTACTTTATTTACATTACGTGGCTGCTAGCCAGCATTCCAGGCGAGCTACCACAGGAAGCAATAAAACCAACTTATGGTCTGAAAGTAAAATGTAGGTCAGGTAGTTTATGGCTGATCAGGAGCAGTGATGACATTGCTAATGCATTCTTTATATGTGACAGGGCATTACTGCATACAGTATGATTTCCCAGTCATTTTGTCATCTGGCTAAAAGTGGCTTTAGCAGACAGTTTGAGCTTTTGTCATCCTTCAAGCCCATCTTCACTTTTTGCCACATCTCCTGCTTGCCGTTATTTCACAAATGCAGCTACTCATCTGTCATTTGAGGCTTGCTTTTAGCACTGATTATCGTCATATCTATGCGAGCCTTTCTGCTGCTTGCTATGCACTCAGATTCTTGTTTCTAGCTTTCTAAGTTTCTTGCTGCTTTCTTCTATATCTAGAACTTTTACTCTGACCCTCTTGTCTTTGTTTTATAACCATTTTTTTACTGTATTAATTTTTACCTTCTCATTTTTTCCAATTTATCTTTATATGACAATATGTGCTGTTAACCATAAGTACTAATCATTTATAGAAGGTTAGCCTACCACAGTAAATCATCATTGTAATAATCCATATGGTCCTGTCAGAGCAAGTATTCATCTGCAGAAAAAGGTTATGAACACAAATAAATCTCTTATTTAAGTAAAATACAATCAAAAGAGAATATCAAAATCTAAATGCTACAAAAATGCCAAAAACCGAACCACATAGTTCAATTTCTTGTGCTGCTCTGCATGATACGTCCATTTTAGAATGAACAGTAATGGTGGTATGACAGACACTGCAGATAATATTTTAATCTTTCAAAATGAAAAGGTCAAAACAATGAAAGCATGAGGAGACCCCATATTATAAAGGACTTCATAGCATGACACCTCTAAGTGGTGTTCAGCTGACCCCATTTCTATGTTCTCCTGCCTCCTATTTCACTTTTTTTTACTAAAAACCCTCGCCTTCCCATGCCGACACACGTCATCTAAATCTAGATGTCCATTCTACATTAAAGAAGGACAATCCACAGAAGGAATAAGAAGACTATGTTCTAAAGAGACTATTAAAGTCTGGTTTTCTCACACCGTCCTGAGATTTTGTCCTGATGGGTCATAATTACTGGTCTCGGCTCCTTGTGACACTGAGATGGGTAGGCAGGCCAGCAAAGTACAAGATGTATTGGTAAATCCTCGGGGACTGTTTTGTGCAGAATTATTATAATTAAATAAATGATGGCATTAACAGCATTAACAATTTCTTGTTAGAATCTGTGTGCTGTTAGTATAAGCATTAAAAGTATCACTTAATATGTTCATAGGGTGAAAATCTTCCTTGCATGTGCTAATCAACATTAACGTTTGGTCATATAATTATTTTTAAAATATACTAGGGGGCTCTGCTCCCTGCTCCCTTTGCTCGCCAACCCTGGGGGGCATGCTTTAGGTGCCCGCTATCTTGTGGCTAAGCCACTCGAAGGACATTGGATTGCTCCTCTGTTAGAGAAAGCGATTGTGTTTAAAGAGATGATGTATAGAAGCTTTAGATAGATGTATAGAGAGATAGAAAATCAGTTACTTGGGTATTTCACTACAACTGTGTAATTTAAGTATCAATGCATAATAAAATGTAGTAAAAAGTAAAACATAATAAAATGCAATAAAAAGTAAACAAAAAATTAAATTACATTAATGCAAAAACAATATTATGAAGTTAGTTTATATTCTATAAACATTGCTGTTTTACATTTCTGTTCGCATATTGTTCGGGCTATTTTACTCTTCCTTGTTTATTGGATGATTCTCTTTGTTCTTGATTTTTATTATATGCAGCTGTTTTTTTTGTTCATTCTCTTTTTACTGACATTCATTATCAGCACTTGCTGCTCTTTTTCTATTGCAATCTAAAATTCACCATTCTTGAATAGATAATTTGCTTTTCTGCCTTGCCATTTAAACAGACTGCATTGAAGGGCGACTTATCACTGAGAGTGTCACAGGGTGGTATGGGAGAGGATGTGAGCTGTAAGAGTAATGATTGGGCGAATTGTGGAGGGGAATGGTCAAGGCTAAATAATGCGGACATGACTGAAAACTTTTTTAATACAATAAAGAGAGGGTCATTTTTATTTTTTGAATGTAGCTGGCATACACGGTGCTACAGTGGTCATGGCTGCTGCCTCACATCTCCAAGCGTCAGGGTTCATTTTACATTTGCTTCCCATGATCTTGTGGAATTTCACGTTTTGAAGATGAACAGATTTTAGCAAATTTAAACTCATCCAGTTTGGACAAGAGTATCTGGTAGCAGGCAAGAGAGTATTTTCCTACTATGTAGCCATTTCATTATTTGAAAACCTAAGTAGTTACAGACTGTTTTTCAGCAAGTTTTCTATTACATTTATTTCAATGTATTTCTTGCTCCTTTTAGTCTTGTTTATTTTCACAGCCCTTAGAATATCCTTGTTGAAAATGTTATTGTTATTATACTGGCAGCACATTCAGGTGTCACATTAGTTAATAGCTTTGTTGGATTATAGTGCTGCCTGTAAATCACAAGTGTCTGCTTTACAGATTTGAGCACTTGTTCACTATTTTAGTCCTGAGCTACTGCTGCTTCATTCCAACAGTATCTGTCTGATATCTCTCAGTGAGCTCACATCTGACACATGAAATTGTTGTATCCAGAGTCATAATAGGTACTGTTGCTTTAGTCTTTAATAGCTGAAGAACATTGTCTCCTTTAAGATACCTTTTAAGGACATATTTGATAGCCAATAAACTGAGGCAAGCACTTGTTGTCATCTTACAAAAAAAATGCTAACATTCACACTAAGCACTCAGAAAACAAATCAAATTTGTAATGTTTCCTTAATTTCCTCACTTGATTTTACATTGATTTTAAAATTCTCCATGTATCTCATCATCATTGGAGCAGATGCTTTATAACAGACTCCAGCCTCCTTTAATCACTTTTTACAACAAGCAAGTGGGATGTTGACATTATTTAAACCCCAGGTCACCAAGGTTTAAGCTCTCCTTATTTTTAATGTATATCCTAATTTTCCTCCCTTGGTGCAGTGTTGTCCATAAAGATTTTTAATAGTAAACACATGGCATTAAGAATAAATTCATCTATATAGGTAATTCAGAAGATACTTACAGAACAAACATAATAGAGTGACAATACATTATTATTAAAAATACAAGCATCAGATCGTGAGTAGCTGGAACCTATGGCACTATGTAGGGACCAATTGCAGATGCAGTACCAGACCATCAGGGGGCACCCTTACCTATTATTCCCCAGGTTAGAGCCATCAGTCAAACTGACCTGCATGTCTTTGAGATGTGGAAAGAAAAGAGGAGTACCTGGAGAAAAAACCCATACAAACACACAGAGAAGATGCAGACCCCGGATAGACAGTGAATGTTCTGGGATTTGAACCCTGTATTATCATGAGGTGAATGTGGTCCACCAGATTCATTATGGATTGACTTAGTCTTGCACACCCTATGCTTGACATACTTATTCAGAAAGACACCCCCAGTCTACTTCATCACTGATTATGTGTGACACCTGCACAGCCTATCACTCCTCAATACTTTACAGAGGGACTCCCCAGCTTTGGCTTTTGTGATCCACATGGGTGTCCCTGGCTACACCAACAGTTGAAACATCTTCGTCCCCAGATGTACCCTAGACATCGGAGGCTGATACACCTCGGTTAAAATCACTTACCCAATGGTGTGTTACTTCCTTCCAAAATGGCCACTATTGGAAACATCCCTCCTTAGTCACTATTCCAGTGGGAAAGACCGATTTACACCAGGTACTCTGTATTTACATTATTAGTTCAATCACCCAAGACATGCAGACAAAGTATAGAAATTTAAAAGCAAAGCAATATTTATGCAATATTTATTGAAATAGAATAAGAGCAGCAGAAAATGTAAAGGAAAGATAGCATAAATTGATAACAATCGCTGTGTGTATATATAGCCATAATAAAAAATACATCCCAGTTTCAAAGTAAAAAAGCATACTTTTTGCAAGGATATGAAGGCTAAAGAGTACTACCAAAGGAAGCAGTTTGCTTTGAGTCACAAGTCAGGCTGATGCCTGGATGGCATCTCTCTAATGGAAATGAGTGTCTCTGTCTCCCTTGGACGAGACATCCGTTATGCCAATATCTCACATGGGGCTTAGGTGTTGACCACACATAGCTGACTAATTACTCATATGATGGACAGCTTATTCCAAAAAGTTTTGATGATAAAAACATGAGCAGGCTTCTTATGTTGTCAATATTATTTACCTGTGCTGTGTCCAGATGAATACTCCCATCAGGTGTTTGAGTTATAGACTGAGCGGTCTCTCTATTATACACTGAGATAAAACAGAAAGAAACTTAGACAGAAAGCACAGAATGATGAACTTAATCATGAAATGCATACTCAGTGTTGTTCTTACAGTGTATGAAAAATCTGTGAGTAAAAGATCCAGGTTTATGAGGAAACGAAGTTCAGAGATCAATTACAGTTCACCAGAGCTTGTCTGAACAAAAAGCCACCCACTGTGTTGTTAAAGCAAAATGTCTGCAGTCACAAAATGACAATTTTAGCTTTCTAAAACAAACCCAAATCTGAGTGGTCTGCCCCTATAACCCCAAAATAAAAGTAAAAAATTAAAAAAAATCAAATATGAGGGGGAGCATGGAAGTGGGAAGAGAGTGCCTATCTGCAAACACTTTACAGCCTTACCAATATAGTTGTTATATAAAAATACAAAGAATTCACCTTTGCTTGCAAAAACATATTTCAAGTTTGATTGAAAGCCTTACAACCAACAGCAACAAGGAGATATTAAAAGGGTACACATTTGAAATACAAATTAAATAAATGACTATTGTTTTCAAACTTAATTTACTAGGCAATTTTGTTTAGAAATAATTCAATGTAACCCATTCTCTCTACTCATTGCTCATATTTTAAAAGCACAAAAAATCATTTTCAGGCTTTTCCAAAAACGAAAAGAAAATCCTGAGAAAACCTTTGCAATACTTGCCGTTATTGACCTTGCTGAAAGAATTATGTTTAAATCAGTAAGGATTATTAGTGAGATTATAGATGTAGACTGATTCAACCAGTGTTATTAGAATATACCATGTCCTTTTTAAGAATGACTAAAGTCTGTCTAAAATAAATGTACTCTGTGCTTTCTCTCAAGGTTATGCACTTCATTTAAATAGAGGCTTTTTGAATCAACAGAATTAGTCTTGTTCTTTGCAGTGGCACAGATGGACCTGGTTATCATTAACCAGTTGTCACACAAAACACCTTTGATACAAGGAACAGGAATGGTCAAAAAGTAGAATAAGAAATGAAACCAAAAGGTTAAGATTGCTGCAAAGCAAATTAAACCAAGGAAATTGAGTTATTAATCAGGTTAAAACATTTGAAAGATAGTTAGCTAGTTTTCTTCAGTCTAGAAAAGGTGACACCTGCATGCAAATGAATCTTTTGTCTGAGCACCAAAAAAAAAAAAAATGAAAGTCGTTAAATGTCATTGTCTTATTTCAGATGCAGTAATCTTTTCAGTGACTGTGATTGCATAAATTCGGAAGGAGATTAAAGAGAAACCTTATCAGGAATGCTCTACGAAGCAAATTGGAAAGAATTTATCCAATTACAAGTAATAAAGTACTGAAAATTAGAAGAACAAAGGAAGGCTTAGGTTAGCAATATTATTATGCTTTTCTAGTCAATTGACCATTCAGGCTTTCAAGGACCACATACACTTAACAGAAACTGAATCCATTATCATCAATAAAATGAAAGATATAACTGTCTTTTATCATTTTTTCCTGTACAGAATACATTGCCTGTAAGAAAGTATTCATTCATTCATTTTCAAATGAGGCACTTTACATCCATAAGGACAACACAGAGTTTAAAATATTTTGTGTTACTTTTATGGAAGCTAATATTCTGAGTAAAATGAAAAAGAGCTATTTTAGATCCTTTATGAGAGCAACTAACTAACCAACAACCTATACAGGAAGGACAAAAGGTGTGCATTGAAAAAGATCTTACTTCAAGTGGCCTCTCTGCAAATGTAACTGATGTAGTACAGCTTAATATTTACGTTACCTCTAATTTTACACTTCTCTTTCTCAGAATCATACCTGTGAAAAAGATCAAATGAACTGAAGAGCTAAAATTAAATGGAGTTTTAAAAGGCAGTCCAAAGGTTACAAACAACTTCCAACTTACATTGAAAATGCATGTTAATGGAAGTATTGGCAAAATACATAATGCTTTATTACTTATTTTAAAGAAAAAAGTTTCAAACTTATTAATAGAATGCCATGGAAGCAGTATTACTGTCCTTTAAATCACAAAACATATAACTTAAACTAAAATAAACCACGGCTATATATTGTGTAGTATGTTGACCTTATGCTTAAACATCTTACAGTTTTTGAAAAGGTCCAATGATGGTATAAAAATGGAACACTAACTGATGATTGATCCCTCAGCAAAGATGTGCTGTGTTTGCTGAGGGATTGAGTACTCCCTGAGATGGCACGGCTGGGACATGTACTTAGGACACAGAGAATTACAGACAACAGGTTCTACCTCTCCTCAACCATATGCATAGCTGACTAGCTAGCTACTGACCTGGGAGAGAGCTCGTTGCGCGGCTGCGCATGCTGATGGTTATGTTTGCTGATGTGCTGTTTTTGCGAGGGACTGCAGAATGTCACCTCTCTCTTCTGAAGGCATACTTAGGACACTGAGGATTGCAAGCAGATTCCACACTAACTAAACACATAAGCGCCAATTGAATTATTTACCTGTGACTCAGCTTACTTGTGTGATGCCAGCTATACTTAGCACTAAATAATTAAAAAGGGTGACAATGTCTATAGTGTGCAGAATTTTTCCTCATGTTGGTGGCAGCTGCTCCATATTTATCAGTATCAAAAGAAGTATGCTTCTTTCAAAATTGATAAAACGAAAGTTGCTAGATGAAAATTAATTAAAATTCAGATGAAAAGAAAAATATGTGGGTTTTATATACAGTACTCATTCTTATCTGCAAAATTATTAAGGAAAAGACCAAGCAGCACATGCCTAGAACAGGAATAGGGAATTCATTCCCGGGAATTCAGGAATCCCGCATTTCATTCCCGGGAATCCCGGGCTCCCGGGGATGACACAGTGCATGGGCGTCTCACATGTGAACGGTTTTAGAATGACCGACACTTATTTTTAATAAAACTACTGCAATATGTTGACACACATAAAAGACTAACCTTATCTACAAGCAATTGATGTTGTCATATAAGTACATGTATCTTGAGTTGCGGTAATAAGAGCGTAGAAAGCACAACATCCTCACAGGTGGCACAGTAGTAGTGCTGCTGCTTTGCAGTAAGAAGCCTGTGGACGATTGTGGGTTCGCTTCCCGGTTCCTCCCTGTGTGGATAGCGCTGGGACCTCCAAATCTTGATTTAATGTTATTTTGGAAAATCTAGGTGAATACAAGTTGTTGAGCTGAATGGTGTTTTCTTGTCACAATTTTACTAATGTGCAATGTGCAGTTTTCTCTATTTTGGGGTTTTTGCACATGAGAATCATATTCCTAGAATTTATTTCATGTTAAAACATGAAATTACAAACCTGATATTGGCTGCCATTTTTTTTTATATTTATGCAACGTCTTTGAATTTGGTCACAGGACCACAATTGTTGCACTGGAGACATCACAGGGAGTAACAGTATGATTATGGCAGTGGTTACACACTAGTTTATCCCTCTGTGGATACAAAAACCTTGAATCTTCTTAGTGTTTGTTAGTTTTTCAAACAAATAGAACCTAGCAGTAGAATGTCTTTTGAGGTTACAATCTCCTTCTGTATTTGAATTTCTATTTCAACTTGCCCTTTCTGTTTCTTGGCACTTGGTTTTGTTCAGTAGTAATGGCATTCTTGCCGCTAAAGCATCTCCTGGTTTTGCTGTGCTCACAATAACCCTCAGACACTTTTGCATGTCCACAAAAGAACCCCAACTCTGAGATTATTTACATATGTGTACATATATACAGTATATATATATATATATATATATATATATATATATACTGTGTATGTATATATATATATATATATATATATAAAGAGATTAAAGAGACCACTCTATGTGTGGCAAAGGGATGATGCAGATGGGAAATGCATCCAAAGTGCTCACTAAATGCTGTGTCTGCGAACAGCAGTCTCTGATCTGCTTTTTTTTTTTTTTTGCCGGCATCTATGATAGTCCCACCCCTTTGAACAGTTTAGCAAGTGTATAGATTTAAAGCTTTTCTTGTTGGTAGAATCGTGCTGTGCCTGTTTCACTCCACTGACCTGAAGTCAAAGGCAACTCATATGTCCACTGTCAGTCAGCTCTGTGAGACTCTCTTCCGAACATGCACCCAAGCAGATGGACCCCCGACATGTGTCCTGGCTACTAAAGTGCTCTGTAAGTGCCATGTCTGCAAAACAGAGGTCACGGAGCTACTTTTATGTTGGCTTCTCCAGGTAGTCCTTTCCTCCTCAGACAGGTCTTGACCACCTGAGGAGTGTTTGTCTGAGATCTGGACCCAGGGGCACTACACTGTTATTTTCACAGATCACCAGTTGATACACACTTGTGTAGAATATAATTATCAAGTCGTTGATGCTGATGAACATTTTTAGGATAGTATTTACAGAGTTTTAAAATAGGTTTTAATGTATGCTCATTTAGGAGATGCTTGTTCTTTCAATTAAATTAGCAGTGCATTCAAAGTCAACAGTCGTTTCAATCGTTTTTTACATATGTTATTCCAATTTGAGAATTAATACTTTGGCCTTGTTTCCTTATTGCCTTTAAGGAAGGCATTCATATTCTGGTTTTATTTGTTCAAGTAGTATTTTATTAAAAGTTCAGGTTTAAGGTCATTGTTTAAGTTTAAACTATGGCATTAATTTTATTTTAAATTCATTTGTGTTGATTCTACAATAATTATGTGATTCAGTGTGTATTTACTTCATGATTTATGTACTAATGTTATAATTACATGTTTTAATGTTAGATGCGATTAATTATATACATTTATGTGATTAATTAGTTAATTTGTTTAAATCGATTCCCAGCCCTTATATACAGTGTATATATATATAGTGTATTTCATATATATATATATATATATATATATATGTATATATATAAAAAAATATGTATGTATGTGTGTGTGTGTGTGAATACTCTAGCTGTGCCCCACTACACTGGGTGTACACTAGACGTCCCCTTCAAGATCTGACCACAATGTGTTGCTACACTTTATTTTGCAAACCACAAACAGCATACCAGCCCACTTCACTCTCTATGTTCAGCACAAACCAAGAGCACCGGCATGCCTTGGTTACTTTAAATGCCTGCGCAGCTTACTAAAGGGTTCCCCATGCACAGAACACAGAGGAGGTGGACATGGTGCATAGTTCACGGTATTATTTCTTTTCACCTGTTCTTATCTCTGTAGCATTTAAAGTATTGAGGTAATTCTGTGGGACATATAAATACACAGCCTACAAATGTCATTGCTGTATGTAATAAGTTACAGTAAAGCACAATTCAATGTATATTGGTTGTGATCTAAACTGTCCAAAACTTTATAAGTATACAAGATTACAGATCAAAGTGTTACAATTTAAATCTGACTGAAGCTACAACTTTTACAGGTTGTGCTACAGGGTGAAATTATATTTATACCCAAAGTTCTCATTATTCTCATTTAGTTCTCATTATTTCTACTAATTACCGGTTTGACCATCAACCAAAGCCAAGTCACTAGGAAAAGCAAGAACTGATATACAGTACAGCAGACATGTTGAACTCATGTGTAATTGTATGCATCATGTTCAAGAATACGAAGATCCAGTGAACTATTAAAAAACAAATATACATAAAAGTACTCAGTTACTTACATAGTACTATAACCAAGGCCCATTGATGTAGGAAATTTCCTATCCAAAGCTGAGTAACACACCTATTATGTATATAAATATACAATATATACTCTTCCCTCTAGACTGTCCTCTGATGTAAGTTTAAAGAACAGGTTTCCATTCTACTGGGCTGTTCTCTGTATAACAAAAGGTTCTAATATTTCTCTTTACGGACTTTTGTGCAGTACTGTCTGCATTAAATCTCGTATTGTGGAGTTTACATGTTACAAATTTATTGGCCACCCATATAGACTAGATACTATGGTCTGTTAATCAATGGTTAAACTCATACGAACATGCAGTATGATACCCCCTGACTCCTATCATAGCTATCGCTTTGTTTGTGGGTGAAGTTCTTTTTTAAAGGCATTAACTCCCATCTATTATTAGGTACTGTGAATGGAGCATCTAGTAATATCATGATTTTTGTGATAGTATAGAAGATGTGCTAGTGATTAGAAAAGACGGTGATGTTTACTGAAGTAGTGTGATAACTGCATAGAGAATAAGCCGTGTTTGCAGTGAAGGAGCTTTATAATACTGCTATAGACTGATGAGGTGAAGCAAAGGAATGAATTGACTGAGATGCTTGTGAATTATCTTTTTTCATGCACAGAGTACTCTGTTATTTGTAGAAGCTTAAACCAATGGATATTTTCTGTATATTCATATGTATATATACAGTATATCTGTAACTGGCTATGCCAACACATGGACATGTGACGTCAGTATCAACACTACTCATAGAGTTTTAAAGTCTTAAGACATGGCAAATAGAATTTGTTGCATCATTAGATATTTCACTCACTTTTAAGAACAATGATCATGTAAGAAGGGGAGGAGAATTTGACTAGGTAGACTTTGATGTGATGTTTAGTTTTAGAACAGATTATTTTGTCTTTAAAAGTCATTTCAGAATAAATGTGCTGTTTTTTAGAGAATAGAGACAATGCATTTTCTGTACCACTTATGTATTTCCTATGAATTCTCAATTAATTCTGCTGTGAGTCATACTAACAATTAAAGGTTAGTGCTTTGAACAAACATGAGGTTAGCATTTCCATCTGAAAAGAGGCAACTGTGACACCATGATTATTTGGAGTCAATTGCAAGGTACCCCTTGAGTCAAGAGTCACATTCTATTAGCAAGGTGAATTTCAAGTGGACCGTGGGGGAGGTGCTGCTTTTCTGTCTCATTGATCATACACCTCTAGCTAGAGAGCTTTAAATATTAATTAATAAAACATTACATTTTGATTTATTATGCACCCTTTAAGATATAGGGGGAAGACACTGGGACATTAAAGTTAAACTAAAAGGAAAAAAATTAATCTCATCCATTGTGTATTTCCATAATTCTAATCAATCACATATTTTAATTATTTAATGCATGTGGAATGATCCTCTGCTAATCTTTGGGGAGAGCAGGGATGGAGCACTAATGCTTTGCGGGATAATTATATTGATGGAACTTTAGAATATCACAAAGTTTGATTAAATCCTCATTGGATGCAGATTAGCCAGAATGCAGTCAGGAATATGAAATTTATGATGCATATCTTTTTTTTTCCTGTAAAATTATTAATTACCAGATTTAAAAAAAGAGATTCAGAACACCCTCTTAAACTGTTTTTACTTAACTGCTAAAACTCATTCATAAATTATGCTTCATTTGGTGAACCATTTCCTTTCATTTAGCTATTTTGTCTCCTTGCATGCCCTTACTTTGGAAGCAAATTAAATTACCACATTTATGCAAATTATTATTGAGGGAGTTCTGGCTAGAGAGGAACACCCTTGTCCAGGAGTGCTTCATTACTACCAACTTCATATACATACAAGACCAGGCCTCCTTATTATTTTTGTAATTAGAAAAGAGGCAAACTAAACAACTTGTTTCAACTCACACAGTAAGTTGAAAGAAGCCTGGTTATTTAAAGTGCACTTTCTAATTACTAATCTATACTGTACTGCCTATGTTGAAAATGTCCAGAACAGCTTATGCTTGAACACATTTTTGCTCTTGCTGCAAAGGGTACACTTTTAGTTTTGTTGATTTGTATTAGTCTGTTTCTGGACACTTTGTTTTGTTTCCTTGACGCCCATTGTCTCTTAATTTCTGTGTCTCTTTTCTATTTGGCACAGAAACGTGTGTCCATTTTGCTGTGTCTCAAAATCAAGAATGCTTTAATAAAGGGGAATTTTATTTGAAATCGTCATTTTTTTTCTGAATTTGGTACAATAATGTATATTTTGATGTGTTCATTTATATTAGTAATGTTCATTCATAAGTACTGTAGCTGTTTTTTTGTCTTTATACAGTTATTAGCCATACACTATAGACAGTTCAATAATTTTGAGAGATGAATACGCATCTTTTTTTTTAACTGTGCTCCAGCTCCCCAAACACCCAACAGAAAGGCTCGGACACAAGTGTAAAAGCACAAAGAGTTTTATTGTGGGAAACTCTTCCTTTGCAAGCATTTCCCACCACCAACACAAGTACAGAAATAAGCAGCACACTTCTTCTTTTCTCTGTCTCACGCTCTCTTTGTCTTTCAGTCACTTTCTCCTCCACTCCTCCATGTAAGTTTCATCCTCCTTCCTACTGATTCTGACTCGTCCATGTGTGGCAGGCAGCTCCTTTTATCCAATCCCTGGAAGTACTTCTAGTGATATGAAGCAGAGGCTCTGAAGCACTTCCGAGTAAGGTTGGCGCTTGCAGAGTAGGGACTCCCAAATCCTGAAGCTTCCCCTGGTGGCCCCCAGGTGACCCAACAGAGCTGTCAACCAGGGACTAAAATACCCGACATGCCTTGTGAGGTCAAAATGTTGGGACCTGAGCCTGGATTTGCTGCCATCTAGCTACCTGGGGGAGACAAAGCCTAATGTAAGCTGTCTCCCCCTGACCTTCCACCTTAAGGGCATCCCTGCTGGGTAAGTACATCCCTCACAATACATATACTGTACTTAACAGTTTTAGCCTCCATATTGGGTAGTACAAGCTTCTGTATCCTTGGTAACTTTTATAATACACTTATATCTCTTCGTAATATGTTTTTGAAAAGAGCACTTTATTTACCAATTTCAATGTGTAACACAATCCTATTTTTTTACTTATGAATCAGGGTTTCTTAAATATTCATATTGTGGCAATATATTACTGCAGGAACATTACAAAAATTTTGACTTTGGTGCTTAAACCAGCATGTTTCTGTCCCCTGGCCTGCATACACATGCTCCTACCCACACTCTCGCACCAACCTGCTGAACTGCACATGCTTTTCCCTAGGCACCACGCACTCTTGCACCTCCCTGCTTTGCTGAACATGCATGCTTCCCTGCTCTGCCGAAATCCACATAACGTAATGAGGAATGAGGGAGGATTCCCCCAGCACATTATTACACAACTATTGTTGTCCCCTTAATGATTTTGAGCATGAAGATGTACATTCAGTATATTATAAAAAAAAAAAGCAGTACCCCTTGGTGTTTTCCGATTGCTGCATGCAATACTTAAGCAGGGTATAGTACCAAAATAAAAATTTGAGAGTTGAGTAGTTTTTCAGTACCAGTATACCACACAGTACAGTATATACAGTTATTTAAATAATGATCCTTTTTCAATACAATCTTACAGCAATGGTGACTTACATTCAACAGCTCCTGAAGGTACAAGCTTTACGGGTTGTGCAATTATCTCTGTTAGATACAGAGAAAGTAATCTCACTCCTTTATTCTTGAATATTGCACACGTCATTTTCTGATTGACCACAGCTCCATCATGCATCACAACAATAAAGACAATCATTACTTAAATACAGTACTTTGTGTTAAGATTATGTTCACTTTCCTCAAAATATCAAGGAATGCAAAAGTTAACATTAAACAAAATACAAAACATAAACAAATCAATTTTTCTGGAGGGATAATAGAAAGGTTATTTGGTGAGGTCAGCTTACCCACAACATGGGGAGATGCAGATGAAATGAGGATCTTAAACAAAGGGTTCTTTTCCTGCAGGTCATAAACCATTTTTTAGCTGTGGATGAGACTTGGGAAGGTTGCAAGTAAGTGCGTCCCAAGCACTATGACTAAGCTGCAAAGATACTCCTAACATGTGTGGAGTGGCCCCAACTATCAAAACTGGGTCACCTTTGACAAAACGTAAGAAAAGTATCTTGAAGAAGAGAAGCAAAAGCCTTGCATTATCATTATTTCTAGTGACTAGACTTTAAAATATTTTTCTTCATTTTTTCTGAGGAAGAAGTGTATTTAAAATGTGACAAGAAATTTAGCTAAAAATGTTTTTTGTATATTATTTTTACACCATATTAGAATTCACAATGAAACAGTTTTAACCATTCCCTTTTTATAAACTTTCAAATGAGAGCTGCCTACAATTTCCTCCTGGTTCAGCCCCACCGCGCACATATAGTATACTTTTTCCTTTGTTCCAAACATGCCTGCTGCCTAAGTCTTTCTTTTAATCTGTGTCTTCTGCTGCTATATCTACCTTTTCTCACTAGATTGATTTTACTGTGCAGCTCTCCAACTGTGTGCTCACTTACTGTAATTTGTAAACTGTTCAATTAAATTGTTTCTTTTAATAGCTGAGCTCTTTGTTCACCTTGTCAGGTCCTGGCAGCTTTATGATTTTTTTTCTGTTTGCTATGACAATCTTTTATATTTCTTTTCTTTCTATTTTCTTTTTTCAGTTTGGCAATTCTTTATTTTTATTTCCAGGCTGGCTGATATGTTGTCTAAATAAAAATCGATGCGGAATTATCATATTAACTGTTAATGCTGAATCTGCTTAATTCATCTGGCATAACCGCTGTTTACATTGATATGAAATGCATTCAATTACAATTTATTCTTAGACAGTGCTCTTCTCAGTAGACCAGCTTGGAGTGCTGCATATAATGTCACAGTGTAACAGATTTTGCAAATGAAGAGCTAATAATAGGAGAACAGACATTACAAAATAAATTAAAAGGATAAATAAGTGTAGTTTCAGACACAACAACATAGTAATGAATGTCAAAGTAATTATGTAACATTCATTACAAGTATAGATCTATGAAATGAAAACTAAACATTATCATACATTGACTTCTACGCATTACTTGAATCTGCATGATTCTGATTGGGTGCTGAAAAATTACAATCAAAACAAGCAATAATAGATGCAAGATGTTAAATCAACCACGATTATCTACCTGTCTGAAAATAAATTACAGCCATTCAATTGGATTATTTTTATTTCTTTGAAGAGACATAATATTCATGAGACTCATAAGAATAGCCCAGTTGGTACACTTGTATCTTATAGGCAAATTTACAGGGGCCAGTTGGCCTGGCTAAATAGCCTTGGATTCTGGAACCATGCTAGAGATTCTAGAGGCCCTACTGTGTCATTAATGACACTAATGAAGAGGAACACATTCAAGCAATTCTATATACTGTGGCCTGCAGGGGACACCACTGAGTCCCAGACACAATTACACCACAACTGTCCCAGTTCAACTTTTACATTGAACAATACCTTCATAAAGGCTTCTTTTGTCCAAAATATGGCAACTGTTTGTCTTATTTTTTCTTCTTTTTATTTTTCTTCACCATCACTCCCCTCTGGCGACTTTGTCCTTCCTCTACACCTGACTACAACACCCCTCAGTCGAGAGGAGGGCTCTTTCTTAACTCTGGACCCAGGAGTAATTTTTGTGCTTTATGTATTGCTCCTCTTCCAAGTCAGGCAGGACCACTATGGTCCTTATATCATTATTCTCCATTAGAGCTCCCCCTAGTGACCCCCACAGAACCTCACAGAGTAGGCCCATGTGACCACAACTCCCATGCTGCCCTGATGGCATCTAAACTTGGGCTTGCCGA
Organism: Erpetoichthys calabaricus; assembly: GCF_900747795.2. Classification (NCBI taxonomy): domain Eukaryota; kingdom Metazoa; phylum Chordata; class Cladistia; order Polypteriformes; family Polypteridae; genus Erpetoichthys; species Erpetoichthys calabaricus. The sequence continues at coordinate 235,907,464 of NC_041395.2, forward strand.
ATGGGTTGCTGCCACCCATTGTACGGGGGATATTCTGCCCATAGCAGGCTGTCCAGTTTGTCCGTCACAATATTCTCTCTATCAGTATTTAAAAATAGTATGCTGGGTGCAATAGTTAGTTCTGCTGCCAAAAAAATGTAATAATTTTGCTTTAAATTCTGAGCCCAACATTGTCCATATTGATTTTGTACCTTCTTTCCTGTGTGCTCGGGTGTGCCTTCAACACTCTCGAAGACATTCAGGTTAGTTTAGCTGACACCTTTAAATTAGCCCTGTAAGTAAATATTGCAATTGACTGGCACCTTGCCTAGGATTAGTTCCCACCTAGCGCAAAATAATGATGGAAAGTCTTGGGCCCACTGTCACCCTAAATTGGATTAAGTGGTTTGTGAATGTTTCTTTTTGCTATGTTAGTTGTAATTGAGTTGCAACACCTCACATGTCTTATATTTTTAGTTGATAATGCAAACACTGTTAAGCAATAATTAAAGACGGGTCAAAATTCAGATACTGTTTTAAACTGCTCTGCAACTATTACAATAACATTACAGTTGGTGCTTATGTTATTCTTGTATGATGCATTCTGAGGCAGTCCCAATTAAATACAGCAAGAATCTGCCATGTCCCTGAATATCCTTCAAATGAATGAGTGCCGCAGGAATAGTTTTCCTGTATTGAAATCATCTTGAATTTCAGGAGTGGAACACGACATCTATCAAAATATTTTCCATAAAGTGTACATGCATTCTCAAGCAAAACCCAGTTTTTGCTAAAGTGGAAATGGAGACAAAATTTCAGCCTGATTCTACTGTCACTATGTAGTCTCCATGTCAACTTAAAGTATTTTACTTAATCCAAAAAAATGTTTTTATTAATTCAGCATATACTGTATATTAAAAGTAAAACAGAGAAGAATAAGACTACTTTTCATTGATCTTTTACCACTGCAATCTCTTATTTGATTACAGTGAAATGATACAGTAGTTGCTCCCTTTCTAAATTCCTCTATTATCATAAAGTTATACAATGAATGTTTTTACATGTTTAATCAAAATCTAACATTATGTAAAGGGAACATGGGTGAAAAAATAAGTATAAATTACGCTATGTCATCTCGTGAATGAACAAAGTTCTCCATCACCAGCTGACACTGAAACAGTAACTCCCTCTTTATATTTAATAACTGTTGGATCACTTTTGGCTGTAACCAAACACTTCCTCTAATTCAATATTCATCTTTGTGAAGGGGTACCACAACCCAAGTCACTTTCCCTTCCCCGAGTTAATATGGTGGTAAGCCACTGATCCCCAGAGTGGCAGTAAAAAGAATGATAAAAGATCCACAAATACAGATGACCAACACTAATTCTCTACTAGCCACCCCAAAAAATACAGAACACACCAACACAAGTACTTTGAAAAATGGAAAAAATGTTATTGTAAAGTAGTAACAATAATACTTAAATCTATTTACAAATTCCACATAGTAGTGCACCCTCCCCACACTCTGTCACAATACAGGACACATTTACCAAGAAAAAACAAATAAACAAACTCTACTGTGGATTTCAAAAAAATATCCCTCGAAAGTGCATTAAAAAGTTCAAGTGTAAAATGTCTATGAAATCAGAAGGATTTCTAAAAGATACACTTAAAGATCAAGAGAAACAGTCTCCCTGCTGTTCTTGTCTTCAGACTAGAAAGACCCCCTTCCAAATTCATCATTAAAAAATGGGAGTCGAAGGGAGGAGATGACCAATTTGAAATGAGAGGAGATGCTGAAAAGAAAGGGAAGGATTAAACAGATTAGTGGAAAAGAAAAAACACTAATAGTGACAATGGAAATTGAGTTGAGACCACCATGAAAATGAAGAAACTACCCCACGTTCAGGATCTCAGCAGGTGAATCTGTGTTCATTGAAGAAAAAGCAAAGAAAGAAATCAATTACTGCCCTGAAAGCCACAGTGCATCATCTCCTCACTTCAACAGTGTCCATAGGCTTCTGTTTATAGGCAGAATGTTCCGTACTCTCTTTTGTCTTCAAACAGAAAGCATTAAAAAGTGCAAATGTGCAAAGACTGAGAAAGGAGGTTTAGCAGATTCTTCCTTGCTTTCATTGAGGAACACAGGTTGGTTTTTGAGCAGAAACCTCTTTTTTGAGGTCCTACCACAGCACCATTAGGATCAAATAGGTTAGTTCAAAATGAACATTCTGTTCCTTTCACCTGATGTGGAATTGCTTTTGGACCATCCATGGTTGTTGCATGATCCAACTAGGCTTTACCTTCAGCTCACAGACAGAAGAGAGGATATTCTCCTTAAGAATTTTCTGGTACAGAACAGAATTCACAGTTCCTTCAGTTATGGCAAGTCATTGAAATTGTGAGATAGTCAAGCATCCTCTTCCATTACAATACCACCACCATGTTTGATTGCTGGTATGATGCTCTTGCTGTTGAATGTTGTATTTGCTTTATTTTAGACATCATGGGTTGGTACTTAACTGACTGTCTATCCTTTCATTTCTGGAAATCCTGTTTCTACAATGTTTTGCTTTTTGAACTGTCTACTGCTAATCATAATGGTGCATCCTGCTCCAATATTTCTAATTGGCAATCTTGTGTACAATTTGGTCGGACTTGCTTGAATGAGAGCTGTGGCCTTATGTCTGCATGTTTTTGTTTCGTTTTGTGTGCAGCTTTGCCTTCTGAGATTAATTTCTGCTACAAGGGCCTGTGAGGTAGGAGTGGGCGGTGTGAGGTTGGTGTTTTCATATGCATTGATGTTTTCAAGATTGTGTTTGATTTGCCCTAATTTGTATTTGCAAATTTTTGTAATAAAAATGTAGAAAAATTGTAACATAAAAATCATAACACCCCTTGTTTTTATAATTTTTTTTTTGTTCTTGTGTTTTTCCTTCTTGATTAGATTTTTGAAGTTCTTATTACCTGGTACCTATTTTGGATTTCTTTTTTCCTTAAGATTTTCTTCATTATTGTGTTTTTTAAAATATAACCTTGCATCTGCACTTTGGTTATGTTAGTGTGGTCAGCTGAATTTTTTTAGAGTTAGTGTTCCTGTTTTTAGTTTTTAGTGTCCCTCCAGCCTGTTGAAGAGCTGGTGCCATATCACCACACAGCACTGACTCTCACCTCTGCATGTACTGTAGAGTTTTGTGGTATACTGGTGCTGGAAAAGTATAAAAAAAACAACATTTAAAATGGTATGGTGCCAGCATTTTGTGATTTTTGGTACTGGAAGTAAAAATCAGATTTCCACTCAAACTCCTCCCCTCACTTGGTGGAATAAGCAGACATAAATGTGTGTAGACATGCAGGAGACTTCAGAAAATCACATGCTTTGACACAATTGAGACTTCACGGGGGATCCATTGCTTCAATCTTCTCAGGAATTTATGGTGGACATCCCACCACCACCCAGTTCCTCCAATGCACACTTTATGATATCATGAGGGAAGTGATGCATACTGGGTTTTGTAGCTATCTGTTATTTGCTTTGGAAATAATTTCGTAACGGAACTGAGCTCAAAGCTAGTATCAATATTTGAAGTCAAAATTTTAGTACCTGTCCACCATTAGTGTGCAGTGAGACTTTGTGAGGTTGACAGTTGCTCTCTGTTGTTCAGCTATCTCCATAGATCTGTTTCTTAAGCTCAGTCAAAAGTAAAGCTAAGAGTATTGAAATAAAACATTTACTTTATGATAACACACAAGGATAGACAAAATAAGTAATTAAAGTACATGGTAAAAAAATGAAAAACAAATCCTTGGTACCACTCACAGTCTACATAAGACAGGCCTTCTTTCTTTTCAGTGGGAGGTTATTTTGGTGTTCTCCACTGGTAAGGATTGTCCTCCAAACACACGGTCCATTCTTTACCTGTGATTTATTTCAGTTTCTCACTTTTAAAGTTCTGGCCACTCTTCCCATTTCTTTCTGTTCTTTCTGTTCTTCATTGTATTTTTCTCACACTATTCTTCCAATTTATCAGATGACCTCTCACAGAGTATTACTTCTGGGAAAATCCCTAAAAACACTTTAAGGGTGAAAAGTGTCTTCAGATAGGCCCGAGGCCATCTTGCCAGTGCTCTCTTGAGTGGTCTAAGATGTCCCAGCAATCCAAACCCTCAATAATATGCACAAGTACCAATTATGCTCCTCAACAGGATAATCTTGTTGCTGCCAGCCGCCTTGAGGGATTTCTACTGTCCATCTGCAAGTCAACCACATGAAATCTTAAACTTATTTTCCCAAAACGTAATCACTATTCCAATAAATACATCGCTTGCTGGTGCCCAGCCTGGCAGGATGATGTGTGTTACTAGTGCCTGTGTTCTTTTCCTTCCCTCATCTAAGCCTTCTTGTCCTTGTTTTAGTGTCACTGTTTTCTCCATGGTAAACCCTTGCCCACTCCTTAATCCGCCACAATTCATTTACTTTATTTAATAACTGACTCATCCATAGCATCCACTGATGCTATTTATCTCCTCTTAGTTAATCTGAGTACTTTTGATTCATTTTTTATTTTGGTTCCCACTGTTCATTCCTTTATGATTTACAAAATACTTGAATATTCTTGTAATATACTCCCATTGTTTTCTTTTTTCTTTTATATCCATTCATATGCAATATCAAAAGATATAACTATGAAAGTTTCTAAATAAAATGTTGATTGAATCATTGCTTGATCTATGTCAACTTTCTTAATGCAATTTCTGCTATCAATTTCTGTCATTTCTACTTTGTCCCACTGGGGTTCAAGGGCAGCAGCCACCAAAGCAGTACAAGTCTGCTCAGTTGCACAGCTTTTACAGCAGAGACAAACCTGAATTTGCTTGAAGAATAGGAGCAGAAATGGGGTGGACATTGAAAAGAAAAAACAAATTTGAATAAACCAAGAAAATCAAGGAATAACCCCGAAACCACACCAGAAGGTTCCACATCTCTGATTAAAGCACAGTAGACATGTTTCCTCTCATACCTCCCACATAGTTAATGTGCACAATAAAAGAGCCTTAATGAACATAAAACTCTCAAATCAAACCTCATCTTAAAAGAAAAAAAATCACTAAGGTTGTGCTTTATATAATTAGAAGCAGTAAAAGTCAGCCCCATCTCCATTAATATACAACTCGCATGCAATTGAAAGTGTATTCATCCTCTCAGTAAGATCAGATGATAAAAATAACTAACTAGATAATTAAAAGACATTTCTCCAGCCAACCTGAAGTGCAGTTTTAAACTCAACATGTTTATATTGATTCCAATGAATTCACAACGTTTGTAACCAAGGCATATAAATTATTTAAATGTAATTTGCTAGACAGTTAATGCTAGAATGAAATCTAAATAGAGCTCTGGTAGCTGCATCATTATGGGAATCTCGTTAATAGAAATATTAAACTGTCCTCATCTAATTTTAAATTCAGTTCCATCAAGTCTAATATTATAAACAGAATACATTACCCCTGATAGATCATTTAAATTTGAAGAGAGCAGCAAGTGCATGAGATAGGACTTTAATAAAAGAAATATTTTGCTTTTGAGAAATAGACTGGTAGACTACTAAGCATGAAGAGGGAATCTTATTTTCATTACATTAATAAAATCAAAAGACTTTCACCTTTATCTCCTTTTTAAGTTGTTTAGAATATTTGCTTGAGCTTTCTCAACACTTACCCTGGAATGTAATGTAATTATGTTTTGTTTTCCAGAAACAAATAATAAATTAAACATAGGTGATATAAATCAATAAATGCCGGTTTTATGTAGTGTCTCCCCATAGGGGGCTGTGGAATGGTGCAGGATTGCTTTCTCACAGCACTCTGTCTGCAGTTTCACTCATAGCTAGGATACCTCCATGTACAGTTTGCATCTTCTCTGAATGTGTGCACTGGGTTTCCACCAAGACTATTAATGTCTCCCAGAGCCTGAAGGTATACTGTAAGGTACAGTGAGGGCACAGTCAACATATCTTTTCATGGACCAGGGTTTGAATGATCATTGTTGCTAGGAATCATTTTGTCTCCTCATGACTTTAACAAGATATACAAAAAAAAAACAGATGAATGGGCAAGTATGCCCTATATACTCTTTTTAAGATGACAAACTTTTTGTTGTTAAAATCGATCTTTATTTGCTCCTGTGAACTTGTTTGTTTGGGTCACTGTTTATTAAACTGGGTTTATACCAGGGTTGCTTAAAACTTTAGCAGCAATTTCAGTACTTTAGTCCAAATTAACAGGAAATGTCTGCAACCTTCTCTGTGGTAAATTTCAATGTCTTGTTTACTATTACAGGGCTACAGAACTATTCATTTCTTGACATATGTGCTGTTCAACCTCGAAAATGGTTTTGTGCATTTTAAACTCAGTCATTTGGCTCAAGTGAGCTATTCTTTCCCTATTTATCCTGCAGCCCTTATATTTTCTCCTCTTTAGTGCCCTTATTGACAGGAAATAGTTTGGAAGTGTTGAAGAGGATATTGAGAAAGTGAAGACATTGCTGTTAGTGCAGGACTCAGACTGGCGTAAGACTGGGATGTGTGCTTTTGTTTCTCATATGTGTAAGGTTGTTGAAGTTAAAGACGATTATGTAGAAAAATGTTATAAATAAAGCTAGTCATCTTATGAGGCTGTTCCAACTATTTTCACAAATTATAGCAAAGCAAAAAAAAATAAGTCGGAAAACTTCCAGAGCAACACTTAAGTGAGGTTAAGTGAAGTCACTCATTACTATGACACTCCTCAGTGTTTTTATAATATTATGAAGCCCATCATAAGACACTCTCATGCTAACACCCACACACACTCTTATTGGGCTAATTTAGCTTTTACAATTAACCTGACACACGTCTTTGTTATGTAAAGGAAAAATCAGAGTACAGTTGTCTCTCGGTCTCTCAGTGGCTTCTCAAGTCCATTATAAAAAAGGTTGTAGTATTTGCATATGACCTGTGCACGTCCCCCAGTATACTTTAAATCATCTTTAGTTTGCTTATATAATACATGATACAATACCTAATTCGGCAAGTAACATGACACTTTTCAAAAGATGCTTTGACTACTTAGTTGCATTGTAGGAACTATTTTTTCACAGAAATAAAAAGTGCACACAACACCAGGAGCGAACGAGTGAAATGCAACAAGTGCTGGAGGGAGACGGAAGATCTGTGAAATGGCGGGAGTCTACTGCAGGGTTTGTCTACACATCATTTAACTTGAATAGATTTAACGTACTGCTCGGAGCAAGGTAAATTCAAGTTTTGCATTTTTAGAACTTTTTGGATTTTTTTTTTAAAATATTTTTGAAAGTGGTTGGAATTCATGGATACAAAGTAAAGTCAAGCAGCTCCAAGTCCTGGATTGAACACTGTGAGGCAGCTATTCTAAACACTGCACCACTACGCTTCTCTTATTACAATTATACAACCTTTCTGAGTATTTATATATCAGTATTTCACATATCATCTGACTTTCAAGTAAGTTATTTTAGGCCATTTTTATTTTTATACTTGTGTTTTCTCTGTTTGTTAGTAATTTTATCAAGTTCTATTTCATTTAGTCATCAGGTATAGATTTCTGGATATATTCTTTAATACTACTGTCAAATATCTTATCCATCCATCCATTTTCCAACCCGCTGAATCCAAACACAGGGTCACGGGGGTCTGCTGGAGCCAATCCCAGCCAACACAGGGCACAAGGCAGGAAACAATCCTGGGCAGGGTGCCAACCCACCGCAGGACCAAATATCTTATTTAAACTCTTAAATTGGGCCTGTTGTAAATTTTCAATTCCATCCCACTTCCTCTCCCTAGTTCAAATAGGCCTAAGTTTTCTTGCCCCTCCATTTCAAATACAATCCATCCTCCATAGTTTAATGTTCATTTTAAGGAGCTCTGTTCTTCATACACCCATGAGTCTCTATTGCAACATATATGAAAGGGCAAAAGAAAAAATGTAAAAATACTAAATAAAATGACCCCATTGTAGTCTAACATATCAGAGATATCTAATTCAAAGCATGAACAGATTAATACTTATTACTGTTACATATAGAACAAATACAGAAAGTAGAAAATAAAAACTGAATTCATGAGGTTGAATTGTTAAAAAACATCAAACCCCTGGCATGATTTAATATTGCTTTCTGTAACATGAATCTGTGAAAAATCAATGACAAGACTGTTAGAACCTTGACCTAGCTGTCCAATAGCTGTCTGGAAATTTCTGAAATCAGGTAACTATTTTATTTTTTGATTTCCTCTTTCTTGTCAAAATTGAGATGATGAGCTGGGTGTATTTTTGAGAATGCCACCACTCATGTCTTCAAATTTGCCTGGCAGACATCCTTTTCTTTCGTATTATTTGTTCTGATATAGACCGTGACAGCTGAATCCACCCCTACATCTGGCCAAAACCTCTTGCAATATATCATATTACATATTGTATCAAAAAAAAATTAATACATCTTACAAGGGTGCTGTTTGGCTTCAAACATTTAAGTAAGATGATTAGCAATTTCTCAATCCGGGTAATTTTATGTGTTTAGGACAAATATTTTTTAGGGATTAAATATCTTTCCAAGCACAGCTGAGAGATGGTTTGTTCCAAGCATGGTTTGTTAAGAGTACATCTGGTGTAAATTTTTACATATGATAGTAAGTCAGATTCTATGCTGTTCATACAGATTGGATTTTATTGTGAAAATATTATCATAGAATACAGTGATTATATCAGTCATTGCATTTTGGGTAGTGCAGATGTATGAATTAAGAAGTATCTTCTTACCTTATGCATTTTGCTGTATAAAAAACTGAAGCTCTAAGCCTGACCATTACAGCTCAGTAACCCAAAGAATTTGAATTAACTATATTTCCACTGTTATGCCATGAATACTGATTAAGTTGTGACTCTCTACATCTTCTGAAGTCCACAATAAGTAGTTTTATCATGCTGGAGTTTAGTACCATGCTGTTGACCCCATAACACATTGCCAGATTTACCACCTTATACCCACTTGCAGCCTTATTGTTAGGTTCAGCATTAGTGTGGAATCATTGTTTAATCTACTGTATATATAGAAAAGCCAAATACCACTGACTCACGCATCACGAAATATCCCGAACCATGAGGACTTGGGACTTGAAATTTGGAATGTAGGATACCCTTAGCCCATAGGTGCTCGCTAAGAAACAGTTTTAAAAATTTCATGGTCCAAGCATGAAATTTCTTACAGTTTTTTAGACCCGTTTGTATGTTTGTCCACTTTTCACGAGAGAACTACTTAATGATTTTGATCGGGTTTTTTTCTATAATTTGCTTGAACATTCCATTGATTTTGCAACTTTCTCATCACGCTAAGTATCATAGTTTGCTTATGATACCGATTTATTAGCGCGAATAAAGAAGCCGGGGGGGGGGGGGGGGGGGGGGGTGGAGCAATCTTCACACACACGTCTGCCTTGGGGCGTAACCTTAACTCCGTTTAGTTAGCGAAAGAGAGAACTACTTAACGGATTTAGATATTTTTTTCTCTATAATTTGCTTGAACATTCCAGTTGATTTTGTGACTTCTCTCATCGCGCTAAGAATCATAGTTCGCTTGCAGGAGTGATATATTCGTGCTAATCCGAGACAGAGGCTGTGGGGAGAAGGGTGGGGGAAGAGTGACATCAGGAGTAGAGAGCTGGGTGGAGCCCTCCTCGCTGTCCTGTTTCACTAATATGCAGGTGAAGCCGCGGGCGATGGCTAGTTTAATAATATAATTGTAGTTGTACTTGGCCATAAAGCCAAGAACAAATTGTGAATACTGTTTGGGGGCTTCAAGGTAGCAGCACTGGTGTGCTCCAGTGTGCAAAATCATTTTGAATTACGTGCTGGCAATTAGTCTTTCCTCCGATTACCATTTTGGTTGTTCCGTAAAATAATAATCAGAAAGTTTGGTATTGGTTTTGTGAGTGCGGCTAAGAGCAGAGAGAGAGTGAATGAGAGTGAGAGACAGTGAGCAGGTCTAAGGAGAACTTGTCTACCAAGGGTTGAGATTGCTACCAAATTATTAGGGGACATCAGTCCACACTTAGTGATTAAAAAAGATTCAAAACTAAAAATGAGCAACCTCAAAGAAATTGGTTAAGAAACATGTTTATTCATGCTACAAAAAAGGCCTTTCCTTTCATCTTTCTTATTATATACAAATCTGAGAGTATATATGTCTGGCATGTAAAACCACATTACTGAACCAAATTTCACAGATTCTCCATTTATACAGAGGAAGAACATATGCTGTGTTTTGTTTTCTGAAATTTTCCCCTTTGGGAATTTTGTTAGTGACTGCATCCACACTTCATTAGGGGGGTTGCCCTAGGAGGCATTTTCTGAATTGGTATAAATGCAAAGTTGCTCCATAAATTGGGTTTAGTCAGTGAAATTTTCTAGCAGAGTTTTCCTAAGGTCATTTCTTTATTGACTGCAGAGCACTTCATTCCACCCAGGGCAGTGCCTGATATACCTTCCAGTCACAAATAAAGTTCAGATAATAACTGAGCTTTTGACTTACCCTTTAATTGTGATGGCTACCAAAAACATGTGACCACTCCCGTATTGCGCACATATAAGCTAAACACGCCCCTAGTGATATGTGGCTTATAAAATATCCACTTAAAAAATGGCACTAAATAGCACTTAAAAAAACATTAAAATAGAAGAACAAAGCAATAAGATTAACAATGTTACTGTGACATTTGCTGCTTACGATCAGCCATTCCCATAATACTTTGTCTCTGAATTGAACACGACACTTAACCAATGAATGAGATGGAGAGGCAGATCTTCATTTTAGAAGCACAGTATTATGGGAATGTGTATCTTGTTTATGAGTGCACTGACTTTCCTGGAAGTACAAAATGTGTGTGTATTTTGACCACATCACTGGATAACTGCGAGGAGGATTATGCAGAATGAACATAACTGGATTTTTTTCATGGACCTTTTTCACATTGTTTCTCATTGTACCTCATTGATCACCATTAGGTTCTATTATGTCATACATTTGCTTTCCATTATGCATGAAAACATGAGAGAAAATGTTTCTCTCAACCTTGACTACAAACTGTGTAACACACAAAGAAAATATTTTCTAGGTGGAGTATTTCTTTAATCCAGTCAAGAATCAAATTTGAAAATGTCTAAAACACTATTATTACGACCTCAAACAAAAAAGTGCAATTTGAATTTGTTTTAATAATGTATCTCAAAGCAAGGATAATAAGTGCAAGAGTTAACTTACGATGTCAAATGCAATGCCATGCAATCAGCAATTATCATGGCAACAGTAGACAAAATCGAAATGCCTACGACAAAAAAGGTAGTGACAATGAAAATGAGCATTATATTGTTAAAATAAAAAGGAAACCTATTAAAACCTCATATAAGTAATGGTAAATACCTTGAACTCAAGATAGTGCGTTACACATGAAACAACTCTGGATGGGGACCCACTATACCATATATGTAAAATATTTATGATACAAATTTCTTCCAAAATGAAAATGAATAGAAATCAAAGTTTATGACCTGATCAAATTGAACTCCCAAATGTTCACACTTCAATTACTGTATATAATCTATCTATCTATCTATCTATCTATCTATCTATCTATCTATCTATCTATCTATCTATCTATCTATCTATCTATCTATCTATCTATCTATCTATCTATCTATCTATCTATCTATCTATCTATCTATCTTTAAACCAAGTACTCTTCTTATTTCAGTGATGATCTAGAATGGTCTGTTCCCTAGTGTTGGATCCCTCGTTAGCATTTAATAGTACACCTCTGACAAGTCCTAGGTTGTAACACCTTCATTCTGAAAATTTGTGTTCCCCTTCAAGTGTCTCTTAGTCAACTGACCAGAAGGGTATCCCACAAATCATTGTCCTTATTAAGACACTTTGAGATACTTTCTCCTTTGCAGTTTTTCTATACCTTATTTGATGTGTCTACATGACTGGTAGTATATTATGGTCATGTTTCAAGACTTCAGAAGTTTGATTGAAAATCTATTACTTTATATGTCAATTTGAAGAGGTTATCTCCATGTCTAACTTAAACATGATCAGACATAGATGTGCATTGCATGAGCCAATTTCTGTGTGCTAAATTTAAATGGTAGGGGTGTACATCACAGAAAGCATCTCATGAAATGAGGTGTGACTCCTTCGTTATGCCATAACCCTTCCCCAACTTTGCAGTAAGAGACTTGTATCATTGTGGTTGCCTAAAAAATGAAATTTAGTAATAAATGATTTTTAACTGATGGTTGCATCCTAGCTGCAGCACCCTGACACCATTTGTTTTGTTTGAGAAGAAATGGCTAGCTACACAAATTTTGTGATTACTTGGAAAATTAGTACTTGACTAAATCATGTCAATCCACATTGGACTAGAAGAACCTCTAAAGCCCTGAACAGGTAACTAATTATGGGCTCCCCAGTGCTATATAGAAGCCTTTCAGCCTTGTACCCAATATTCTCTCAAGATAAGATAAGATGATCCTACATTTCTTAATTAAAGATCAAACTGCTTGTTTTCCTTGTCAGTTTCCAACCAGAGTCTGTAAATAGCATGCTGTGTATATGGAATCTCATGCTGTCCTCTAGTTGTTAAGACACCTTAAATATATAGTTCCTCACTTTGAGTTATTAAAGTCTTTAGGACCTTGTAAAGTTTTGTGCTTTTTTTTTTTTTTTTTGGCGATGTTTTATTTTCGAAAAACAAGAATATTACAGTGGCATTCTACTAACCAGACATATAATTATGACATAAAATATACAACCATTTACTTTGAATTAAATACAATGAAAACAAAGGAAAAATAGAAATACAAAGAAAAAGAAAACAAACAAAAAGAAAACAAAACAAAATTCAATCCCATCCAAACGAAAGACAACAAGAAGAGAGACAAAAGATAAAAAATATCTTTTTTTTAAATGATCAAACAATTAATAGAGTTAGTCACAGGTCTAAAATGCTTCTAAGAGTGATTTTGATTTTTTTAAGTTTCAGATAATACAGAATGTCACTTACCCAGTGTGGTACAGAAGGGTGGCCTGGGATTCTTCCAGTGGAGTGAGGTAAGTCTGCATGCTAGTAGTGTGGTACAGGCTATTACAATCGATTCACTGTTAATGAATTAGGGATAATTTTACAACCAAGGCTGTTTGATAAGTATGTTAAGACTTTGGTCCATAATTTAATGAATTCCTGTAAAATTCTGTGTTAATCTAACACAGCTCACTGCTATTGAAAGGCAATGTCATTGACTGTCTGTTACTATATAAATATGTATTGTACATATAAATATATGTTTGTGATATGCAATCTGTAGAAATATATTTATTGCATTTACTAATAAAATGAAATGCATTTCTCATTCCAAGAAATGGCATTAGCCTGGTATAGAGAATCCTATGGCAAATGCTGTATAATTGTGGCAAGAGACAAACTAACAACAGGGTGGGCAAATCGGTTGGCTGGATACCTGGGGCTACCAGTTTTTAATTCAAGACAAACAAAACTACAGATTCACAAAGCATGGTAGACTTCCACATGTTTCAGATCTTTGGTCCATGCAATATTTTCTTTATCACAAACAATTTGACAAAAACAAAAGACCCAACTCTTCTTCTACGATTTTAACTTTGGTGTCATTTTTAAAGACAGCTGCTTTCATAACCACCATTTAAAACCAAATTTATACATGATGCCTCCACATTAGTCTTTCGGAAAATGAATGGAGGAACCACAGAGATGCACGTTTATAAATACATTGTATGTCTAATCTTAGTCTTTTTTAACGTAATTTTAGTAAAATCCTCTTGAGACCGCATCAGATTAGTGAATAAAGAAACACCAAAACAAACTGTGGATAGAATAGTGGCAGAGAGGTTAGTGCCATTGCCTCATAACTTCAGAAAGTTGCCTTTAATGCTGGCCTACTCACTGTAGGACTATTGCTTTTTTGCACATTCTCCCCAAGTCTTCATGGCATTTTTATTCTTGGTGCTTCATTTTTTCTTCCACATCTTAAAGGCCTCTATGTTATGTTAATTGGTAACTTTGAATCGGCAAGTTCTGATTTTGATTATTTTCGGATTCAACGGGTTGGAAAATGGATGGATGGCTCAGTGAATAACACTTTAGTTTAGGAACAGCTAAAATGCATCTATTAGTCATTTACTCTTATGTAACAAAACCTTAACAAAGGCTTCTTTGGGTCTTCATAACACTTAGAAAGCACCAGTAAATTGTTTATTCATTTCTGCAATGTGACCTGCTAACAAACTTCACTTTGGAGTGGTCTGAGGTGGCTTAACTGACACACATTTCTTTTGATAATACATATTGTGATAATAAAGAGTCCAATACATCATAAAGATTTGGGGCAGCCACCCGTATATTGTTTTCCCAGCTGCAAAAGTTGAATTAACTAGCACGATGTACATAGAACAGAGTCCAAAACAGAACTGATTACAAAAGAAATAGATGGAGGCTTTAAAGGCCCGTATAGAAAGTGATGTCATCAAAAGGGCCGGAATCAGAAGTGATGTCAGCAAAGGGCCCGGTGCCGGAAGTGATGTCTTCTGAAGTGCCAGAACCTTGCAGGATTTCCCAGGAAAAGTGTGTAGGGAACTGAGATGGACAATCAGCGCATTCTGCTGCCCCCTGGTCGGATGTTTTATTACAATTACTCAGGCCTTTTAGCTGCCTCCTACTCGCAGGTGTGTGACAATATTTAGTATAAGACCTGTGAATCTTTCATATTAACAAGTCATTTTACCATTATGTCAATATCCCACACTGCACAGAGTTGAATAACCAATCTACTGATGTTTTATAAGTGTCATGAAGACCAAAAGATGCTTTCGTTGTTATATAAGAATAAATGAGTTATAGGTGCATTTTTCAGTACCTAAAGTAATTACCAATGAGTATCTCATCTTAAACTCCTGCCCTGCACCTAATGGTGCTGGAATAAATTGTGGCCCTCCAAGACATTCAATTAAATTTATCAGGTTAAAAAATGAATGCATAGAAGGAAAACAAATCACATTGTAGTCTTTGTAAAGAAACTCTTTAACCTTACAATAATACAGATATGAGGCAAATCTCGCAAAATCTATTCTTTTGAGACATATCCTGGGACCATATGGCTGCCACATACAGTAATGTAAGTTAGGAAGTGGATAACATTTCTTAAAGCACTTTTTTGTTTGTTGATTTGATAAAAACCCTTTTTTAAATGTTTTGTGTCAGTTGTTTTTTTTATTCATGGTTGCATTCTAAATACGTTGATTTGGCATATAAACTGTATTTTGATACTTCCTTGCAATGCTATACAAAGAAGCACGTCTGTTTATATATTTATATATTATATATGTGTTCCAAGTTGTAACTGTGATGATCATAGTAAATGTACAAAACCACACAGATCCGTGTTACAGAGTGATTCCCTGTCTTTCCATTGCCGCCTGTCATTATTAATGACCTTCTAATTTAACATTCACCTGAGTGTCTCTCCCACTCTCATCACAGGAATCTATCAAAGTTGATAGGTAATTCAAACATCACCATTCCCAGCATAAGAGTGGTACTGTTGTGTTTGACTTTTGCATTTCTCATTATCGCTTGCCATTTTCTTTCACTATTTATGGTTTAATTTGCTGTTTTTCGCAAGTGACTTCAAACCCAGCTGTTTTCTTCAGATTATCCAACATGAATTCCTCTTTTCTTCTTTTTTCCACTCTGTTCACCTCTCTCCTACTCTATTTTTTTATGTTAAATTAAAAAAGCCCTCCAAAATTAGGATGATTAGCCCCGTTGTTGAGCATTTTAAACTGTCATTTCTGGCACAGCAAAAAGGAG
The DNA here is from genome assembly GCF_900747795.2 of Erpetoichthys calabaricus. NCBI lineage: Eukaryota > Metazoa > Chordata > Cladistia > Polypteriformes > Polypteridae > Erpetoichthys > Erpetoichthys calabaricus. The sequence continues at coordinate 235,923,417 of NC_041395.2, forward strand.
AATGGAGGTAATTTTGTTTGCTATGAATGTGTAATTGGATGCTGACTGTTGAAAGATGTGCCGTGTCAGAGTAATGAGGGGCTGTAATATCTTAGTTTGCATCAATATGGAAATAGGAGATTCATTTGACAGACCTGATGCTAAAACTGCACCAGAGTGCTCATTAGGCATTCAGCAGCTGATTATGAAAAATTGTGTGTTTTCGTCTCAAAAAAGCTTTGCGTGTTATCAATCAAAATGTTCTATTTATTTCCAAAATGGTTCACCTCTAAATATATATGCTGGTTTAGAAATATTTAATAGGGATACAAAATGCATGAAGCGCTCTAAGGACCCTGTTTTGTTTTTCTGGATGATTTTTTTTCTTTCAATAAGTGCAGCAGCTGGGCCAAAGAGAAAATTCCTAAGGGCAAGTGGGAGATCAAGTTTCATGCACAACCCTAAGTGTAAGGCTGCGTTTTAACTACCTTAATCTTTTAGCTCCCACAAATTAAGAATAACTTTTTCATGGCATTAATGGGCTTTCTGTTCTGCTCCTGCACTGCTGCCTCATGCAACCCCAACAGAGTTAGATTTCCATCTGTGCTTAAAATCTATTGTTTGACATACGCCATGTGGTTGTCGTCTTTAGACTGTTGCCACTTGGCTATGTTTTTGTAGATTCCTTTGTTTTTTTTTTCTTCAAACTGTACACAAAAACATTTGGTGATCTTATTTAATAATAAATTAAATATCAAGACAGCTTTGTCTGCATTTTTGAACTCAGACAAGTGTTTTAACCACTTGTTTTATTTTGTCAATTTCGATTGCTTTAAGAAACACTATTTATGTCTTAAAGTACATTCAGTCTTCATTTGTATATTTTTATTGTATTTCTAGTTTTCTAATTTCTGATATATTGTCACGATATTTGCAAATACTGTACTATTTTTCTCTTTATACATCATGCTAATTATATTTTCATGCGAAAATGATGCTAATTTATTAACACTTCGTTGCTCTCCTATTTAGTAGTATAATTTTGTTGTTTTATACAATCATTTTCTGAATACACATATTCAACTTAACAGTTGTGAGGAATCAGATGCCAGAATTACCAAGTGCAAGGGAATAACAAGCATACAGTGTACATACACCCACACACACACACTCACCATCACCATGTCAAGCTAGACTCAACAAGTAACCTCAGAATCATGCCTTTATGATGAGTGCAGAATACAAGAATACCTGAAGAACACATCTTTAAGACACTGGGAAAACATTAAAGCTGACAAAAATGATGACCAGGCTAGGATTTGAGCCCAGTCCTCTCGCATTGTGAGGCAGCAGCATTACACACTACACCACCATACAACCCATAATTCTATAATGTTTATTAATTTTCTAAACCTGCTTAGTCAATATAAGGTTAAAAGGAGCTTGTACATTTAGTGGAAATTTCTGGGGCAAGGTAGAAACTAACTCTAGTACACATGTGACTCTATTGCAGGGCAAGCGCACAAAAAAAACCCTGAACTGGGCAAATTTCCTTTTCTTTTTAATCTAACTTTCATGTATATGTCACATGGGAGATACCTGGAATGTACTGGGAGGTTGTGCATCATGTGGCGTGGTGCAGGAATGACAGCTCCACTAAATGGAAAAATTTGGGGCCAATTGGGTCATTCCATTCATTGTCCGAAACAAAAAACAAAATATTAATGCTCTTCATCAGGCATGTCCCACAAAGCAGGGTTTTAACTTAAACAAAGCAGAGATCTGTCAGGTGGGTAGCTCTTGCCAGAGATGACACCTCCTTCCTGGGAAGTTCAAGATTTATGGTGGCTGAACTGGAAGGGATGGAGTCAGTTGCCCTCACTGGATGGTTTCTCGATGTTGTGGAGACAGAAGGAGATGTCACTGTTAGCGTTAGTGACCCCTTTTGTCCCAGCGGGTTATTACGTACCTTGACAAAGCCAGTAAGGACATCCTCCGACGCACAAGCATGGCAACCAATATGAGATGGATCTGTCCAGAATTCAGACCCAGGAGCTATTAGAGAGCAACTCAAACCTTTGTGTTATTCATAATTTTCTCATATTAATTTTCAAACCCGCCCAATAGAATGAAGAGATAGATCTCTGCTCTAGTATGGTGTGCTATAGAGTTCACTGGAAAAAGCACTTTTGTTTAGCCTAATACTGAGTCCAGAGGTCTTTTGAAATTCTGGTAATGCATCAAGGACTAATGGTAAAGAAATTTGTGGGTCTGTTATATCAAGTTCCATGTCATCTGTGTATATATTTTCTTTCCCCTTGAGTCATTCTCTAATAATCCACTATATGCTCTGATGTACTGTATTTTGAAAATGAATTGTCAGTGGCTCAATGGCAACTGCAAAAAGTAATGGTGATAGATGGCACCCTTGTCGTGTACCACGTTCTAACCTAAGGTAGTTTCAGATCATGTTGTTAATATGAACAGAGGTTTCTGGACTGGTGTGAAGTAGTTTTATCCATTCAGATATATTTGGGGCAAACCCAAATTTGTGCAGTGCGGTGAACAGATATTCCTATTTGACCATGTCAAAGGCTTTTTCTGTGTCCGAACATGATAAGATCTCTAGTGTGTTAAATTATGCAGGTGAGTATTTTACATTAAACAGATGTTGAAGGTTTGAAGCTAAGTGTCTGCCTTTAATAAATCTGTTTTAGTCTTGTAATATTACAGAAGGAAGCACTTTCCCAGTCTTTCTAGCTAAAGCTTTGGAGAGTATCTTAACAAAGTATATTATTCCTTTAAAATATATGCAGTAGTGGCACCGCAAAGCAAGGTTAACAATCTCCCTCTTCACTTCCGCTTTCTTGAATTGTTTCTTCTCACATTAACTCTGTTGTGTTTGACTGTGCGCCATCTTCTCTGTGTTCAAATTATTTTACTCCTTCTGCTATGCACAGATCTTTGCTCTTGCTGCCAAATTGTTTCCACACTATTCCTAGTTTTCATCAAAACTCACTTTGTGTTTTGATTTGTACTTGTTTCATTTTATTCTACTTGTGACATTGTAAGTTTATATCTGTAATTATTCAAGTAAATACAAAAAAAATTCTGTTAGAAGTGCGGTTGTATAAGTTAATTTAACTATGCTTTATGAGATAATAATGATTTTCCCTTCAAAAGTGAACTGATTAGCAAGTTTATTTTATATTTTTTAATATTTGTCCTAGACAATAGCCATATAACTGTCACTTACATCGAAACACAAAGAGTGATTTCTCTGGCAATACAAAAGAGCCATTCCGTTATTATTTTGTGAGGGCGCAGGATTTTCTATGGAATTGTTGAAACTCTTATTGCTTTGCTGCATCTGGCACCACCAGAGGGGTAAATTACAAAATAGTTAGGCATCGCTAGCATGAGCTTCCCTGAAGTAACATTTTGGATGTTGAGTCAGCTGAGTAAAGAATTTGATATCCTGCTGATTGTCAGTACTTTGCATAATATGTAAGAGTGGTGTTTAGTTATTTCGAGCCTTTGGCAGAATGTACAGATGCTTAATGAACAATTTAATCATGTAAACACATATTTAGGCATTTTAGATTTCTAATATGAAGCATTTTGCGACATGTACAGATCCTCAGTGAGTTATTTATCTATAAAATCTCAATCATAACTTTTGCATAAGCAGTATGACCCAGCAGAGTAATATTGTGGACTATTTGTGCAATAAAAGGTCCCAAGACCAATATAAATACACTATTAAGCACAATCAAGTAGCAGTTCCTGCTTACACTTGGGTAGCATTGAATTCCTTTACAACATGAAATATAATTTTCTGCACATTTCACAGCTGCGTACGTGTTTACTAAAAGCCCTGTAAAACTTAATATGATTTTTCTAAACTTCACCTCTCTTAATTCTTAATCTCTTGGTCACTATTACCAGCTAATAGATTTGAGGTTAGTTAAATTGGTTGGTCATATATAACAAAAACTGCCTGCTCTCTCACTGTTGTGTTACTGTTGTGCTGCAATAGCCCATGACAAATTCAGCAAACTGGAAAATCCATACTTTTTTTAATATAAAATCATTATTTACATTAGCTGCAGTATCTTGCATACATTAGCCATATAGTGATTATCAATTACAATTTTACTGTACTGGTATTGATTATTCCAAAAGCAAATATGAGTGCAACATATTTCAGGAAACTCAGTTTACTTTTAATATGAAATAGAGTTTTGTTTAGTTTCTGTATTCGTAGTTTAAAATGTAAACTTGCTCATCTTATCTTTTTTTTGTTTCTTTGCATAAAAATATATTCTGATAAATGTTAAATTCTCAATTATATTATCCACTGTGAATGTTTTTTCCAGAAGTGATGCATTACAGTTTACATCTTTTATACATTTTAAAGAGGAGACAAAATAATGTCAAAGCATTGGGGCACCCCACTTCTGACTCCACATAATTACAAAAGTTGAAAGCAAAAAATGCATCTGCAACTTGTTGCATGTATCTTTTCAGACAATAGCTCAAAATAGAACTGATTTAAAATGGCTGTACATCCAGTCATATGGCTTTGAGGCAGGAAGGGGAGGGTCCAGTGATGTCAGTGGTGGAGTAGCTGTCAATCTTCCATTCTGCAGAGGGAGGAAAAGAGAAGTCATTAGTCCACAGTGCCAACTCCTGGTTCGGCGGATAATTATATTCACCAGAGCCCTTAAGCTGCCTCCCATGTACATGCACATGACAAAATTAATTTGTTTTTAAAGCCTCTTTTTCCAGCCTGGATGTGGGGAACTATAATCTATCCTAATACAGTTGGGAACCAACCCTGAATGGGACACCATTCCATCACAGAAGACACTCATGAACATGCACATTCTTGAACCTAACATGCATTTTGATGGGATAGCACAGAAAACAGGAAAAAACAACAGATGAATTTGGGATGCATGCAGTAGCTTGGACAAAATACAGACCAGAATGCAGCAGCAATTACCACTGTGCCACCATGCTGAACCTTTACAGCAGATCATAGTCTCAAAATGGGAGTTATATGAACATAAATGTGTATGACTCAAAATATATCATAGTTACATATTGTACAGTACATGGTGTATTAATAGCAGCCAAATACTGTTGGCAACAGAAAACTCCCAATAGCACAATGCTTTAGTTGCTGCCTGGGTTGTGTTCATCTTCTCTTTATGTATCTTTCCTCCAGTGAATTTGTTTTTTTTCCACAGTTCAAAAAAGATCGGACATCTCAAACTAGTTGATGTATGTCTGTGTCTGTGTGGTCATTGTCTAATTATGCATGATACTGTCTTGAAAGTCTTACAATGTTCCACTAAGAATTTCCTGAATCCAACTATAATCGTTGTTGAGCCACTGAGATAAATGCTTAATTTTCACTTATATTTGTGATCATGTCCTTTAATGAAGTACTATTCTGAATATTAAGAACTGTTGAGACATGAACATTTTCCTACAACTGATCTAAAAAGTTGATGAATGTACAATTTAAAAATATTAAAATGAGAACATTACCTGACAGAAATTTTTTCTTTCTTTCATTGTGATTGTGAGATTCAAGTGAACTGTCTTATTCATAATAACTTAGATTGTAAATAAAGTAATTGTTTGACATGACCTTCTTTTTTGAGCATTACTGTAACTATAATGAAATGGAATACAGGTAAGACAAGTGCTTCTTGATGGAACTTACTTCAGAGCATGTCTGAACTCCTCACTTCCATGTAAGGCTGAACTTGGTGCAGGATTACGTCTTAGCCAAGCTCATAATCACTGGCTGATTTATGCCTCTCATGGGACTCATTCTTTTGGCTTTCCTGATCCTGAGTTCGGACTAAATGTTCTGAATGATGTGTTTTATTGTTTTAAGATGGTCAGTGATCTTGAGCTTGTGCTTTTACATGCTTTCTTTTGTAAAAATGGAAACACTTTAATACTAATTAATAGACTTATAATGTTACTTGAAAGCTTATTATTTCACTTTCGATATGTAATGTTATGTACTCAAAACTAGTAATAACTTTCCTAAAAGAAGAAAAAAATACATATATTGTTATGGTATATGTTCATCTTTCCACAGAGGTTTTATTGGCAATAATTGTTAGTGTTTGCAGTTTGCAATTGACTGGATGCCCTGTGTAGGTGGGCTAAGAACAAGGCACAAAGAGAGAAGAGAGCCTGCCATTACTGCAATGCCAGCAGAACCACACGATCCTAGGAATTCACTGTCATGTCAGCTGCAGGTGGACTTCAACATAAATTGTAACTCCGCGAAGCAAGTACTTCTTTCAAAAATGTTAAGTTTATGAGATGCGAATTACAATTATCCATAGACCCGCTAGACAATAGCACAAATCAATTGATGCAATTGTTATACTACTTGAGTTGGAATCTAGTGTCAATGAAAGCTATTTCAGCTATCACTAGCCTATGTTGCTATTATAATGTATTTTGTGTACCCTTCTAATACATGTAATTTCATTTCATTATCACTGTTCATTTTGAATATTACAAAAATATTTAATAGACAAAGATGTGCTACCAAAAATTAAAATGATTAAGTCCCAGAATGTGCCTGAATATTATGCCATGCATACATTTTCTAATACATTTTCATATTATTTTAAGATAATGTCAATAAATGTGGGAATAACTTACTTTTGTGCAATTCCGTACGCAATTAGATGCAAACATTAGAACAATCTAGACGAGGACAGGCCATTCAGGCCAACAAAGCTCACCAGTCCTATCCACTTAATTCTTCTAAATAAACATCACATCTACCGTATATACTCAGATATAATTTGGGTCTTGAAACCTGAAAAATTGATCATAAAATCAGACCCTGACTTATATGCCCATTCAAAAATGCGACACTTAATTTTTTTTTTTACATCTTCTTGCCTCCTCCAATCTCACATCAGTTTCTCAGACGCATCAAATTTTGTTGCAGCCACACAGTTACCAATTTCTTTTGCCACTTCAATGACGTTTAATTTAAAACCAGCTTTATATTTTCTTCTGATTGAACACTCCATCGTAGATAAGGAATGCTCTTATGATAAAGGTGTATGAGGGTGTGAGATACTAAAAACACAATTCAGTGCAAACGTTGCTTCGGAATAGTTTGGGTATTACCGTGTGGTCACGGAGGCATAATAGAGAGAGAAAGAGAGTGGTTAGAAGCACGCGCTGATACAGTGCATTGCCGCACCCACTTAGGAAAAAAGGCAGTGTGCTCTGTGGTTACTCTCTCAGGTGGGCGTTAGCATATCATAATCTCTTGGACCAATAGCGTGAGTTTTCTGCATTCGACTTATACGACCAACATTATAAAATACCAGAAATTATATGATAAAATCAAGTCCCAACTTATCCACAGGGGAACTTATCCGCGCGTATATACGGTAGTTTTGAAAGTCCCTAAAGTCTTACTGTCTACCACACTAAGATTAATGCTGAGATTAAGTTTACTCCAACCTCATAAAATGCCTTAATTGCTTGTAGACTTTCAATAACTGTTAACTGCTGGAGACAGCACATGAGCTTGAGTCAGGACCATAGCTAGAGAGAATGTGAAGCCTTCTAAAGGCGCCACATGCCAGGCCAGGCCTCCTTTGACCTGCCAAGTATAGGTCTCACATCAAAGAATATAATGCCTACTATTATGACCTGTTATGGCCTACGCCAGTGTTCCCCAACCTTGGGGTCATGACCCCAAGTGGGGTCATCTGATGTGGTAATGGGGCATGAGAAAATACTTAGAAATAGAAATAAAATATATATGTAATGAACTTCAAGTTTAATATACTTTAAAAACTTTAAAACGTTAAAAACTAGGGTGCTTAAAATACGTCACTCAAATATTATAAAAGCCGTCTTATCTTTTCATGCATAAATTTCTTACCCAGTTTGTTAAATAAGTGAGCAGAATGGAGAGCTTGCCAAGTCCCGAACATCAGTCATCAAAAAGATCACAAAATACTGTAACTCGCCATTAAACAATGTACTGAATAGTGAATGCCAATATTACAATCGGCTGGAGTTGTGAAAAAGCTCTGATTGCAAAATGGGGTCACAAATGAAAAAAGCATGGGGAACCTCTGGCCTGTACAAACCTGAAAGGAGTAGCTTTTAAAAATATACTTAAAATGCCTCAAAATGTCAAATTGCCTTGCAAGGAAAAGAAAACCATAAACACTTTTGGCTTGCAGAAACCAATTCACTAAATGATATTTATCAATGAAAAATATTTATTTATCAAAGAAAATATAACAAAAATGCTAAATACAGCAAAAGTAAAAGGAGTTGCATAAAAGGAAACAGCAAACAAGTCCTAAAACAGGATCCAAAACAATTCAATCCAAGAACTATTCTTCCTGAAGACTGGTTGAGGGTCAGGGAATGAAGTGTAGTCAAAAACCTGAAACATGTAAGAAACCTTAAAGATTGAATGTTTTGTACCAGAGCTTAACCCGCTAACCAGAAATCAAAGTCACTGCGTTTAATTGTGTTTATATCCAAATCACAAATACTGGATGTATCATTGCGCTGGTATCAGGCTGATGACATAAGATGTGATGATGTCCATGAACCACGTTTCATGGCAACCATGAGCAACCTCCAAGTAATGGAAAACTTAACATGGTGGTGCCCATATGCGAAACAAAATAACATTGCTTAAACTTAAAAAAGTGCTGTATTCTAAAAACATTATAATGCAAGATAACCATGCAATAATGGTTCTGAGGGATAGAAACTATATTCCCTTAGAAAAAATAATTTCACTAGGAATACATAACAAAAACAACAAAAAATAATAATAAAAAACAGGAAATCCAAACAGAAAACAATACTTAACAATATTTATTCATAACTCTAATGCGCCACTCCTGGACTTCCCTGGCTCTGACCTACAGAGTGAAGATTCAGGAGTGAGGATGTCAGGGTGGCCACACCTCACTAACAAAACAGAAAGGAAATGAGAAAATATTGATATACACCTAGAAACAAAAATTAGAAGTGAATTAATTAAAGAAAACATAATCAAAGGAAAAAAATAAATTTACATAAATAAAGAAAAGAAAAATCAATATTATGAACATAAATAACATAAAAAGATGAATAACATTTGAAAAACAACAAAACCGGTAAATAAACAAAGAAGAAACTTGATCAAGTGCTACACTCCTGGCTAAACCACAACCTCTTTGCTGACTCATTCAGTGCTTCTTTAACATACTCATGAATCTCAGTTTAATCTCAGTTAGCTCCAGATGACAGATCAGAATGTGGATAAATCTTTTTTGATAGCTACCCTTTCCCCAGTATTGACAAAGTAAATAGATTGTGCCAAATGCCTAAAATAGTAATGGGTAACTCGTCTATTAAAATGTACATACACCAAAAAATGCTAAACCTTTTATTTAATCTAACATCACTAACAGCTGACCTATTTCTGATTTGCAGTGTACAGATATTCTCACCTATATTTCAGATATCACGGTAACATTTAAGAGGTTAGCAAAGTAGAATTCATTTTCTTGCAGAGATTTCATAAAGTGTGCTAAGTGTTTGTTTATATAATGAAGCCATTAAATTACATTAAACATTTTACTTTAGAAATGATCAATTAATCAATATTTTCAAAAGGGAATTTATCCTTCAAGTGCCAACAGTTTCCAATAAAAGAAAATGGGTCAAAATTATAGAGACTGAAACTATAAAGCTCAGCAAATTCATAGTCTTCTGATTTTAATATATCCATCCCATGACCACTTATCACCTTGAAGGTATGATCGCTGAAGCATGCCTTTTAAACCAAATGTCAGACTGTCAGCATAAATACTTTAGGAAGTTAAATAAATTATTTTTTCTCACGGTATCTTAAAAAATAAAGAGTATATTTAAAACAATTCATAGTGGACAGTATAGGTTTGGCTGCATGCTCTCTGGCTTTCCCTCTGTTGGTTTATCAGTATTTTTCACTTAAATCTGTTGAAATTACTGGTACTGCTCAGTCACAGACCTCTTGGCTTTAACTGAATCTGCTTGCCATTTTTAAAACCTAAGAAATTATGCAAGCTGAATGTTCTGCAAAAACAAAACAAAATATACTTACTGTCAGATAACAGTCAGCTTGTGTCTAAAGTGAACTCCAATCTGAAAAGAACTGGCTGTGCTTTCCATGTGTTTTTCTGGCAGATAATTTCATTTTGCCAATACACTAATACCTTTATAACAAGTAATGCATATTAACTAAATTGGAGAGACAATAACAAACATGTTTTTTAACCATTATAAATAAAAAGTTTACTTAATGTGTGAGTTAACAATAGAATACTAAGTAGAAGCCCCAAAAATGGCTCTTTTAAGAAGCTAAAGCCATTTGTTACTTCTACGACAAAAAACATTTGCACACTTGATTTAAATAATCCTCATCTGAAATGCTTCCAAAATAAAATACATTTTAAATTGTAACAGGTAAGGGAGTCCTCTTGTCAACCAACAGTACACCACATGGGCACCAACTCATCATAAATGTTGGGGGGGTGGGGGGGCGGCGGTAAAAGATTATAGGCTATGACATAGAAAATAACATAACAATAACAACAACAACAGTGATAAAAATAATCCTCAAAATGGCTAAGCATAGAAGACACAGATGCAGCAAAATAAAATTTAACATTCAACATGGCAATAGGATTGCAACGTTAGGCTTTGAATGCAATATAAAGACTGATTTAATTCAAAATATATGTATGTCTCAAACATTGTTTCCATTGCAGTGAGGTTCCTGCATTAAGGGCCATTTAAGTTGTGTAAAAGATGATAATATTATTAGTAATTTAAGTTGTATAACAGAAAAAAAGGAAAACGATAAAGAGTTGGGGTGCCAAGCCAGCCACCCTGTATAACTGGTTGCAGCAAAATTAAAAAAAAAAAACGCAATTATTGTAGAGTTGTCTCTGCAGACGCAAGTTGAAAGCAGAACTATCCCAAGATGGCAGAGCTTCCAGTTTTGGGACCTTCTGACAGAAAGAGGCGGATCAAGGCGGACGGACACCGGAAGTGACATCAGAGTTGTTCTGGCTGTGAATCAACCGGTCTGCAGAGGGAGAAAGAGAGAAAGGTATTAGGACACAACACCAACCCCTAGAGTGATGGTAGAATTGCAGTCGCTAGAGCTCTTCAGTGGTCGCCTTTGTGCACAAGCGTGACAGTTGTTATTAAAATGTTTATGACATATTTCTCTTCTTAAAAAAATTATTTTCTAATTCTCTGTCATATGCTCATTGTAATTACTTATTGAAGAATAATATTGCTTCTTGTACTGTGAGAAATCGCACTTAATTATCAAGAAGTGGACCAATTATATCATAGAGCATTCTGTATACCCTTTAGTTTGCACATGTTTACCCTGATCTTCCTGTTTTAGCAGTGGAGCTTGTAGGTCATTGTCTATATAATAAATGACGACTGCCTGTTGTTGAGTTTTTTTGTTTTTAAATGCCATATTTGCATTTCCAGTTCAAGCTTTTTCCCGTCATGGTCATGTAGTACACACCAGCAAAGAGATATAAAAATCCAGTACAATTTCCATCCTGAAAGGTAGCCAGAGTAATTTGAGAAAAAAAAGAACATTAGTAAAATTAATACCTGGGAAGCCTAAATGTCCTACTTTTACTTTGTGGAAAAGAAGCTAGTGGTAGGATACTCTTGATTCGGAGATGCAGAGAACCCTGGTGTGTAAAGAAAGGGTATCTATGTAGAAAGTTATTTTTTCAATTGTTTGCTAGCCAAATGCTGACCAGTATACACCTGACCACATGGCATGTGGCACTGTCTCCAGACAGGTACTTTGTGTAGTTTTCATATTCTTTCCATGCTACTGTGGCTCCAAATTGCTCGATTCTAAACTTGAGGTGTTCTCATATCAATTAGGCAGTTCATAACAAACAGATTTTCCTGAGCAACTGTTGGTTGTGAGGTCCTTGCTTTACTTAGCAGTTAAATCTATATTGTTGTATTTTGTCTGATTATGACGATACCAGAGGGTATCGCAATGCTCTGATGACAACTGAGACAGACCTGGCACCAGTATTCTACTATTTATTTATAAGTTACTATTTATTTATTTAAATTTGTGAATTTCCCATTGGGATTATTAAAGTATCTATCTATCTATCTATCTTTATTTAACTTTTTGTGACAAGAAAGGAACTTTTATATTTTGCTAGTCATTAGCAGAAGAAAAACAGATACTATTAGTTAGGTAAGTTAATGTTTATGTTAAGGACATCTGTACACATACAAGGAAATTCTGGTATGACCCTACAAGAATTTTTTATGCCAAAAATGCCATAGCTCTGTTTTTCACCAACGTCTGTGATTTGATTGATTACAACCTTCATATTCACTCCTGCCATGCTAACAAAGTTCCCTATAGTGGGTTACTTGCTGGAGAAACTCTTTGATGTTTGTGCATTGATTGGATGATGATATTGCATTCTTTGCATATATATTTGCATGTTGGTAAGGATACAGTAAATCGTAATCATAGGCAAATATTTAAAGATAATCATTATACTTTGATTTTATTTATTTTGCAATTATAGTAGCCTATTCAGTTTATTTCAGGGACCTAAATTGAATTAATAGGTGTATGATTTGTGGGGCTGCATAGTAAGTTTATGATTGTGCTGTCACCATCACCATACGTTACCCTTATGAGGCCTATCCTCCTGAAAGTTTCTTTATACGGCTACTCAGTGGTCATTTGTTTTTCACTCATGCAACACTGATTTGATCTCTTTAGAGAAATGCCAACATAAACTACAGTAATTGCTATGTGTTTTCTGACCCCCTTCTCTTTGACACCTACTGCATGCCCAATCTACCTGGAAAGGGGTCTCTCTTTGAATGGCCTTTCCCAAGGTTTCTTTCATTTTTTTTCCCTACTATGGTTTTTTTTTGTGTAGTTTTTCCTTGTCTTCTTAGAGAGTCAAGGCTGGGGGGCTGTCAAGAGGCAGGGCCTGTTAAAGCCTTTTTCGGCACTTCTTGTGTGATTTTGTGCTATACAAAATAAATTGTATTGTATTATAATTGTATTTTCTGAAATCTCACACCTTAAGTGCACATTTTTCTGAGAGATTCTTGTAGGCAGGTGTTACCATAAGTACAGCCTTACTGGATTTGAATAGCTTGCAAAGTTAGCTTTAACAGTTAAATGAAAAAATGGATATAAGCTGAAAATGAAAATTTTCTCTTAGCAGCCTGTAGCAACACTCAAGTATAGATATAAATGCAGCTTGTATGGACTTTTTACCATTGTGACATTTCTCTAGCATTGCTCTGGGATTGGGGGGAGCTTTCCCACCCCAATTTAGAGATTAGGAAGGCAGTTCCTCTGGGACACCTTTCCCATTGTTATAATAAGTTACTTCTTTTATTTTTCTTGCCTTCTCTGTGATTGTTGGATACCTGTTTTACATGGGTCCTGGGGTTTTAACAGTCAATGAATATGAATTTTACATTGGTCTCAAAAAGTTGCAGAAGTTAAAAAGTGGAAATTTAATTATATATTTTATCAAAACACAATTTCTTTGTTTATTGGAGACCGGCTTTTTGTTGAATAAGGATCAGTTGTTGCCACAGTATGATCCATCCTAACAGTCCCCAGCAGAGTGCAATGAGTGACATCATCTGGAGCGTTGGCATAAAGGTCGGCTCAAAGGTTTTTGGAGCATCCAATACTAGGAATCTCTATTTGATTTCACTCAGCTATTGTCTCTGATTGACTTCTGCTTTTTTTAACAATGTATCTTTCCTGACTTTAGATTTTGATTTTTAATGGCTAGAGTTCTTATTTTTTTGACAGTTGTTCAGCTGTCCTTTGGTATTGACCTCTGCATACTTTTTGATAAAGTCTTTATCTCCCAATCCCATTTTTAAATATTTCACTTCTCTCACCTCCAGTCAGTACACCCATAGATGGCCCCATGGTACCTTGAATAGGGGGTCAAAGTTATAAAAAATGGTATATTTATTTTATACATTATACATTCTGTAGGAAAGAGACCACAAAGTAGAAAACAAAGCTTGCATACATTATTGAGTATACAGTACAATAGTGTCTCACCCACTTGCTCAACTTAAAAGAAACAGCACTATAGTTCAGATGTTCCCCCTTCATTTCTGGCCTCTTTTTTTTGCCAGTAAACCTTTACCCCATGTACTCAGTGTATAATCCACTATGAGGTGATTTTAAATTGCTGCCAGGATCTGTGTCTTCTGTTTTGCAGAGTGTTTTGTTCAGAAGTCTCCTTTGTGTTTTAGGAAGCAGGCCTGCACAAGGTAGATTTAAATTGCAATTCCTGAATAAAGCTGTGAGTTGAATCACTGGGATCGATCAACATCTGTAGAATATACTGGCTGCAAAGGTCAGCGGCAGCTTAAAATAAGATACTGTAGAATCAGAAGTTGGATCATAACTGTAATAACAAGCCAACGTCGTAACCAGGAGGGCAGGAAGTAAATCAACAAAGGGCAGAATGTGAGGAAAAATGGTAGGTAGAAAAACACAGCAAGAGAGTCAATAACTAGAATATTTTACATAGCCTAAGCCAAAATGCAAGATCTAAATCAAAGTCAAAGAATAGGAAAGAATTTGTAACCAGAGATATTTTTTAAAAATATTAAAGCAAGGATCTTTTTTTGTTTTGATTTACCCAAAAACATAGACAGTTAGGAATGTTATGACACTGACCTTTATATCACTGCAGTAGACATCAAATGTCACACACACTCTCAGTCACCCTACTTAGCAACAGGCTGACAACCCTGCATCAATATAGCAGATATTGGCAACACAACAATAAAAAAAAATTGGTGTCACAGGAAGATGCATTTAAATAAATTCTTCAAAAAAAGCAATCTAACCATGCAATTCTTTGACATCTAAAGCCCCCAGAATGATATCTCCATTAAAAAGAAGAAGAAAATCGCCAAGAAAAAGGCTGAAAAATTCTAAAGCAAAATCCAGATCGTGACATAAAACAGTTATGTGCATACCTTGTCCTAACAAAACTTTAACATCTTTGCATGTTATTTGTACTTTACTTCACTGTCATAACAACGTTGGTTGCATGCAGTTTGTTTTGAAAGAGCGTTACCCCGTTTTTGTTCTTCATTGTTTTGTCATATCTCCCACTTCCTTACCAATGTGTGGTCTGTGTTGATTTAATATTATTCCTTATTTCCTTGACTGTTGTCCTAAATAGTATTCAGTGTTTTGACTTTCGGGTGCTGTAATGTTTTGAATTAAACTAAAACACTTAATGTGCACTTCACAGTATTTTCAATCTCAGTTTTCTGACTTACTTTCTGGTTTACAATTTTGAATCTTGACTCTTGTTTCTAGGTTGCGATGAAAGATTGGTTTGTCTGTTTGGCTTTGACCCTGACACATACTCAATTTTGTTCTTGTTTCATTTTCTGGTCCCAAAATAAAAATCATTCTGCTTCAAGCAGAACAATGACACAGTCACCTGAGAGATTTTTTTAAGACACCTGCTACAACAAACCATCAAATGTGACATTATCAAGTGCAGCTGCAGTGTTCTTTGTGGTCCAAATCTAGTATTAGTCTAAGGCTTGTTTTTTGTGCTCTCCTTTTCTTAATTGGTGCAATTCTATTTTGAGACTTTATTGGACTATAATTTGAAGTCTATTTGACATATGTCTATTTGAGGTACCATATATACTCACGTATATGTCAGGTCTTGAAACCCAAAAAATTGATCATAAAATCAGAATCCGATTTATATGCCCGTTCAAAAGTGCGACACTTAAATTTTTTTTAATATCTTCTTCTCCTCCAATCTTGCGTCAGGTTATCAGACACATCAAATTTTGTTGCAGCAGCGCAGTTACCAATTTCATTTGCTACTTCAACGACGTTTAATTTAAAACCAGGTTCATATTTTCTTCTGATCGAATGCTCCATCATAGATAAGGGATGCTCTTACAATAAAGGTGTATGAGGGTGTGAGATACAAAAAACACAAATCAGTGCAAACGTTTCTTCAGAATCGTAAGGGTATTATCGTGTGGTCACGTAGGCACAATAGAGAGAGAGAGAGGTTAGGAGCACACGCTGATACAGCGCATTGCCACACCCAAATAGAAAAAAAAGGCAGTTTGCTCTGTGGTTACTCTCTCAGGTGGGCGTTAGCATATCATAATCTCTTGGACAAATAGTGTCAGTTTTCTCCATTCGACGCATACGACCAACATTATAAAATACCAGAAATTATATGGTAAAATCAAGTCCCGACTAATCTGCGGGAGAACTTATCCGCGAGTATATACAGTATATTGTTTTTAAATCTATACGGTATATTGTTTTTAAATCTTTGTATTTCTAATTTCCATTTTTATCTTTCTGAATAGTCCTTTTTGTTTTTAAATCAGTTATGTGGGGTTTTGGTGTTGATTTGATTAATTATTAAATTAATAATTAAAAGTATTATTTCATATAGTGTTTCCACCTTTCCCTTGAGTATTACCACCAAAATGGAAGAGAAGTGAACAGAAAATGAGCAAAGTATTACAGATCAGACAAAATCCTAATGATTTTACATTTTGGTCTGCAAGAATAGTGAATCCAGAGTAGGAGGTTGGCAGTCAATAATTTTAGAAGATGTGCACACCACTTTCTGTAAATGCATCTTGGCACCAGCAGATCCAATTGGCGTACCAAACCATGACGGAAATAACAATCCTTTAGAAAAGGGTCATTGTGTTCTGTGACTCACAGAACTTTTTTAATTATCTCATAAAGAACTGTATCAAGGGATAGAATACTGCATTGAATGAACAAATCAACACTTTAAGACATTTGTACATTCAGTAATTGGGTTGTTTAATGGCAAGGAGAAGGTCAACAACTGCTGAAACTGATTCCACATGAGTGAACATTTCTGTTTTGTTTTGTCTTTTTATAGTATATTTTATTGTTCTTTGTCTGGTATTTTATTGTGTTTTAACACATATGATCAATTACCTCAAGTAAACCAGTGTCCCTGTCCTTCTGGCAGGATTCCTGGGGCCTCATGTATAAATGGTGCGTACGCACAGAAATGTTGCGTAAGAGCGTTTCCACGTTCAAATCGCGATGTATAAAATCTAAACTAGCCACGCACATTTCCACGGTACCTCATACCCTGTCGTACGCACGTTCTCCGCTCAGTTTTGCAGACTGGCGGCACCCAGCGTCAAAGCAGTGCTACTGTTCCCGTGTGGTTATTCTTTCTTTTTCAGATCCACATCCCTGACGCGGCTTTATAAATACACTGAAATTAACCACATATTGTTTATTACTTTAATGCATCTGATTGTAATTAACCTGTAACAATATAATGGTCCACAGAATGGTCAAACTATTCTAAATACAATAACTGCTTTAGCATTGTTACTCTCACTGCACCTTCTTCTTCTTCTTTCAGCTGCTCCCATTAGGGGTTACCACAGCAGATCATCTTTTTCCATATTACTCTCACTGCACAACTCGGAGTATTTATATCACTGTATCTGAGTGGGGAATCACAACAGCAGTTGAATGGAAAGAGAATTACCGGTATACAGCATCAAGCACACGCTGCCTCAGCCATTCACTATTTGAACTGCTCTCATCCGACCAACGCTTCATTGCCAAACAGTTTCATCCCAAGAATTCTAAACACACTCAATCAGTCCATCAAGTGCTCCTTGTAGAACTGTTTGTACTTGCAAGTTACAGTGAGGTAATTGTACTTATGATACAGTTATAATATTGCACAACCTGAGCCACTTTATAAAGCGTGTATTTACGTATGATGACGATATCATTTTTAAGATGAAATGCAGTAAAATATATTTATTATATTATACAGATAAAACTTTAACTTTAACTACATGGTGCCGCAGCGCTAGCAAGAAGCTTGAGCTTCGTTCATGGATTGTTCCTGCCTGTATTCTTGCTGTGGCTGGCGCGACACTGGAAGGATAGATGGATAGAATAATTAAACATTATGAAGATATTTCGATGTTCCTTAAAAGTTTTGAAGAATCGGCGTTCTAAGCTTACAGATGGCTTAACGTCTATTACAGAGCTGATTGTGTGGCGATTGGGTATTTGGAGAAAGAAAAGTAAGGACAGGAATCGAAGGTTAGTACGTTTGAAAGAGACAGTACTGCTACAATAAAGTGTTTCATCGAAGGTCACGCATGGCGCAGCAAGCATCTTGCTGTAAGACATGAACAATCACTGCGCTACCGTGTTCCCATGTTTAATAACATGCTTTAACTCATATCATCATGAAAATGATATCACATATACTTCTCAGTATTTTAATTATTCAGAGAGCTGTAATATTACGAATGTAATGGATTCTGTGTCCTGTCGGAGGAAGAGCACGTAGTGATTCAGGCACATAGAGCACATAGAAGATCAAATACAAATCAAAGCATTTAATGTGCTACTTTAGTTACGATGGGATTTGAGAAACTAGTAAATTAAACGATTTTAAGATGAAGTTTATGATGTTCTGCTTTAATGACAAAATAAACTACGTGATTAAAGTGGAAATTTCGAGATTAAAGTTGACATTTCGTGCTTTTTTCACACAGTGTGCCTTTTTTTTTCACTGTACCCTAATGAGCTTTCATATGACACTCAGACAGTGGGCTACGAGTCGCCTTTTCATGCCAACTTTGATATGTGACAACTTCTTTTTTATTTCAGGCACTGTGTGACTTTGTGAACTTGAGCTTTCGAGTTTCTCCGACACGCTATGTCACTCGATCAACTTCCTTTTGTTGTTTATATCACTGTTTAAACCAACAAATAGTACGTTTTTCTTTGCCTCCACTTGGTATTCGCTGAAATTCTTCTATTTTTCCTCGTACTTTTGCCACTGCCTTTTCACAGAACACTGAGCTTAAGGGCTATTTATATTGATTTGCATATTCATAGAGGCGTAATTCTGGGAGGAGTTGGGGCGGGACAGCAGGCGCGTGCACGTGCGTTAAGTTCCACGCTGACTGGGATTTATGTAGCGGAAGAACGTGGAAATTGGTGAACGCACATATTTATGCATCTGGATTTTTTTTTGCGTAAGCACATTTCGGCTTTTGTGCTTATGTCATGTTATAGTGCTAAGTCTACACACAGCGTTATGCATGAGGCCCCTGGTGACTCTGAATCATTCTTGCATGGGTACAGTACTTTGTATAAAAGTATCCTTTTCTCCCTGTTTACCAATTTTCCTTCCATATGAGAAAGGCATCCTGTAAAGCTAAGTTGCTTGGTGTAAGTACAGTAAGCATAGCAGTGTGCATACAAAAGTCTTTCTAAGGTCTGACATTTTGTCTAAGGTTGTCTTGCCTTGTGTCCATTGCTGAAAAGGTAAACACTGGCTTCTTTCATTCTGGTACTCCAGAAATTTGGTTAATTAATTACGTGATTAGAGTGTATGCATGTATTAAGTTACTTGAGTGTATACAACATTAATAAACCACTGCACCACCATGTTGCCCTAAACAAGATAAAGTACAGATATAGAAACATTCTCAATATGAAAGGTTCCCTTATTTCAGTATCACAGTCGTTGGATTGCCACATCTATATTAAAGATTTAATTAACTAAGAACAAAGTGAACTTTCAAAGTGAACTCATTAACCTTCATTCAAAGCTAAACAATTTATGATGTGCTCATGAGTACTTTGTAAGAAAGGCAAGGGAAGAAGGATGAAATATTAATTGAACTACCTAAACCAAATGGCAATGTGAAGCATAAAATCTTTATTACCAAAACAGTTTTTAAACGGCACTCTTAAGAGGGGACACTTTAAATCAGCTACCCAGACTGCATCTAATCAAACACAAAATCATAAAGTAATAAACATGCAACATTCAAAGTGCTTAAAGACAAGCAAGCAAGAGGAGAAAAAAACAGCACAAACTGAATTTGAAGAACTACAAATACAAACTAACCCAAGAGACACCTTTGTGTAAGAAGCAAACTAAGACAGTGTAAATGTTCTGACAGGCCTCTCCAGATAAATGTTCAGGACTGAGCCAGTGATATATATAAATGACAGAGCTGATACTGTACATCTATGGATCCACACTGCAAAGAAGCAGTTCCTCTTAAGTCTTATTCCATTTATACCAAGCATAAATTTCTTTACTGAGGACTGAAGTAGCTCTTTTTCATGGAAAATCTAAATTTGAAGAATTACTTCACTGAAATTTTTGACAGAGTTTAATCCTATCTTTACATGTCGCATTTTCCAAGTCAAGGTTGGAACATTCCAGTAACTTTTAACTTCTACAGAGCAAACAGCCCTCATGTCACTAGCCCAAAATCACCCCATAAAAGGGTTTCTTTGAACTGAAAGTTACTGATGTTTGCCACAAAGACTCAATGAGCCCAAGTGAAGAGAGAAAAGTCAGAAAAGGGAAGAATTAGGCATTACAATTAATAGCGCGGCCACTCCAGCTTCCCAGCAAAACACACTACTTGTCACTTCCACACTGCTGAAAGTTCAAGAAGACTACAGTAAAAAAGGAGAATTTACAGACAGACAGTCAGGAAATTTCCAACAAGAGGCTATGATTAGTTTTACAGAGACGGTACACAGACAGAATAACCTCTGCTGAATAAAAGTCAGGGTAAAAGTAAAGAGATCCAGGAGAAGAAATATATGAGTCGAAAGGCTTATATTAACAGAACAAATAACGGACAGGCAGCTTGAAACATCTGACTGACCAGAAAGCAGAGACGGGACAACAATCCCAAAATATATGAAAAAAATGGTTGAGACATTTAAAGGACACAAGTGGCTGATCGGATTGGCTGCCAAATGCATACCATAAAGTTTCCTAAAGGTGAGGTACAGGCAATATATACATTTGTTCTGAGTATGCTGGTAACTTGGGCTTTTAGAGGATGCAGAGATATTGTTTAAATATAGCTTTCTTTGAGATAGGGGGAAAAGAAGGGAGATCATGCAGCCAGACTGAATCCTAAGGGTAGAAGTCAGGTAGATGCCTTATGTAAATGTGCATGTAGGGATGCCACTGCTTTAAAGTTTGCAGATAACAAACAGGAAAAGTTATACAGGGGGTAGGAATGAAGCGCAGAGCATATTGGGACCCTGTTTGCTTCAAGGTCTAACCTGATTTGAAGATAGTAAAGGAAAGAGGAGAAAGAGAAAACCTGGACCTCAGAACCCTTCAAATTCTTGATTATGGATCTTTCAGTGTTAAGTGTGAATTGAAATTACACTTTTTTATAGTTACTGAGCACCACAATTCCTAAAACAAGACAATTGTTTCTACAAGTTACTGACATTTTTGACAAACCTTGCTTATGCTTATGGATTGATTTCATTTAGGTTTTTTGAAATGGTAGAAGCATCATGCATGGCTGAATTTATTGTTTGATGTGTAGGTTGGGAATATATTTTATGACCTTTTAGGAATACGAGTTAAATGTATACTTTTGTTCAATACAATGCTGACAGAAGTTAAAAAAAAACATGCTTATGTGAAGTGCAATGGCAGTACCGTGGGGACCCATGCTTATTTCAAGGCCACTGCTTGTGTGGAGTTTGCACATTCTCTCAGGGGTCTGCCTGGCTTGTTTCCACATTTTCTGATGTACATGTGTGTCAGATAAATTTGTTATGTTTAAATCGGGGCAAGTTTTTCTTGTGATGAACTTGCATTAAATCAGTGGCTGATTCTTACATCAAGCCTAATCCTACCAGGATAAACTCCAGCTCGCTGAGACTAACCAGGTTAAAAATAATAATAAACAATAGCCTCTACTCTTGAGATTTATATTTCTTCCATTTTTTCTACTATATAAATACATTCATCCAATCATTCATTTTCTGAATCCACTTATTCCAGATTAGGCTTGTCTGGTAGCATCAGGCACACAGCATTGGCCGATCATGAATGGGTATACTTATGGACATACACAAACTCATATTGGACCAAATAGGGATGGACAAGCAACTTAACCAACTGTATCTTTGGAATGTGGGAATAAAATATTAGTGCACAAAGGAAAAAAAAAACTAAATTAACAAGGCAAGAGCATTAAATAACTCAAGACTTATAAATGGTAAGAAAGCAGTGCTAACCACTCCCACAGAGTATACAAACATACACATTTTAAATATACATACTATCAATAATATAAAATAATAATAATAGTAATATAAAATATAAAAAAATGTACATAGTTGAAAAAACATTTTCTAGAAGAAAATAGATTGTAGTATTTTAAAAGTAAAACCACCTACTGTAGTTTTGAACTAATCTTTTTTTGACAGAGTGCCGCATGCCTCCTTAGTGGAGAGCTTCAGGGCTGTAATACTTTCTGTTCTGTGTATTTTCAATGAACATTTTATATTAACAGTTTAGTATCGACTATGGTTGATTTTGCTTTGTTATTCTGAATTGCCCTCTGGATTACAATTCTTTACCAAATAAAAGGAAATTAGATTTGCCTAATATTTTAACAAATATCAAAAGCGCATACTAATGCACAATACATATAATGAATATTATTAGATATAAGCCTCAGGCAAGGCCTAAACTCTTGAGAATATCAATGGGTTTTGTTCTCAGATAAATATGAGCTATAGATCAGCATTTAGGCAAATAGCACAGTGTATTTTGTGCTAAGTGAGCAGTAGCGGATCAGCATATCAGCAGGTTTGAACCAAGACCTGAGCTTCAATCAACATCTCAGCAGGTGGGCTGCCTAACATTAACAATAGCACAAATGATCGCCTCCATTACAGACACTTCATTTACAATCCAAGAGCCTTACACAATGAAATATTTTCAGATGTAACAGAGGAGTGGTTGACTTGACAAAATCTGAATCAAGGGTTTCATTTACCTTCTGAATGATTGGTTACTCAGCGAGTGACTACACCACAGCATCTCTGTATTCAGACTTGATAAACTGTAAGGAGACCAGATATACGTATATTCCAATAAAAGAACATACATATTCCATCTGTCTTGTTTTGCCAGAGTAGAAGTACACCTTATTAGAAGGACTTAGAAGTCTTCACTGTCCACTGAACAAAACCAGTTAAGAAAGATGATAGGAAATCTCCAAGTTACTTCTTGGAAAACAAGTTGAAA
Source organism: Erpetoichthys calabaricus (assembly GCF_900747795.2). Classification (NCBI taxonomy): domain Eukaryota; kingdom Metazoa; phylum Chordata; class Cladistia; order Polypteriformes; family Polypteridae; genus Erpetoichthys; species Erpetoichthys calabaricus. The sequence continues at coordinate 235,946,657 of NC_041395.2, forward strand.
GAGGTGACCATTAAGATGTACAAAACACTTGTGACTTCTCATCAGGAAAGTTGTATCCAGGATATTGTCTTTATAATATATAAGACATGAAACAATGGTAGAATGAGTCCTGGAAAGAGTTTACTTGAGTAATTTAAAGACTCTGGATTATGGCCTATGAGAAAACATTGTAGGAGCGTAAGAGGTTACATGACAGAAGTGGTTAGAAATATGCTAATTTAGTCGATATCAGGATAATTCCAATAAGACTGTGAAATTTGATGGTGGTATCACAGTTTTGAATCTCATCTAATAATGATGAAATCTGCTACTAAAGAAAGGTGGAACTTCTGGTAGAATGGTGTGGTTGTACCATCAAGACAGTAGAAATGGTGATCAACGTCCACAGACCACCTTCTGCCTGTCCTCCTGCGGAAATCTGTGGCCATACTGTGTCCATGGTGGAGTCATTTTCTTTTTTGTAGACCACCATTACCAACACTCTGAAGTGGGACAAGAACCTCCCCTCAATTATTAGGAGATCACAGCAGAGACTGTTAGTCCAATGCCTGCTGAGGAAGCTAAACATTTCTCAATTTATCTTAATGAATTTTTTCACCTGTATTATTATCATTCTTTAATTTAATATTATTTATTGTATCAGTATGCTGCTGCTGAAGAATGTGAATTTCCCATTGGGATTAATAAAGTATCTATCTATCTATCTATCTATCTATCTATCTATCATTGAGAGTGTTCTGATCTTTTCTATCACTGTTCATTTCCACATCGTGCTTTTTCAAGGCCTTGCTGCAGTGGGTGGTTCACACTGCCAAGAAGATAATTGGCTGTCAGCTTCCATCAATAAATGACTTGTTTGCTGCCAGAATTAAGAACAGAGCAAGGAAGATTGCTGTAGACTCCAGTTACCCATTTATTTCCCAAATTATTCCTCCCAGATGCTGTACAAGTTCATTGCCACTTGGACTACATGCCCTCTCCTTCGCTTCTTTCCTGTAACCATTCAGCTCCTTAACAACATGTCTATTTTTGTAATGTTTATCACATCGAACTTTTCCAGCTTTGTTCCTTTTGTTTGATGTGGTTTTCACAGTACAGTAGTGTTGTAAGCTTTTTTTTCCTACCTCATGTTTATATTGTTCAGTATTTTATTTCACATCACTGATGCCAAGACCAGTTTCTGTATGGTTAACATATTAGCAATAAAGTGTTCTCAGTCTAAGGATGGATGACAGCTGTTACCTACTCTAAAATTAGTTCCTCATCAAGAATACAGAGGCACAGATGGAGATTGTTTAAGGGCAAATGTCACCCTAATATTATGGAGTGTTTTTTACATTAAAAACACTGAATACATGGAATACATTGCCAGGCAGTGTTCTTCATGGCAGTACTTTGAAGACCATCTAATCTTGGGTCAATTTTATTTTCAAAAATTAGGTGAATAGGAGGGAGGGCACTGTAGTGTGGTTAGCATTACCATCTCATGGATCTATGATTTTCTCTCCTGTACCCGTGTGGAGTATACACATTCTCCTAGTGCCTGTGTGGGTTTTCCTCCTGCTTTAACAGTTTTCTGTATGTATTCCCAAAGACACAGGTTAGGGTAACTGTTAAATTGGTTCCATGCACTGTAAGTCTAGAAGTGTGTATAAGAGAGCTCTGCAATAGATTGATGCCATGTTCAGGGTTTGTTCCTGCCTAGCAACTCCATGCTGCCCTTATGATCAAATCATTTAAATTTTTGGCTACATCATACAACACTCAAGCACCTGAAAAACAAATCTGACACAGGATTTTGTATTTTTATGTATTTTCGTATATTTTCTATATTTCTTTTTTTTTTTAAATTTTATTAATTTTATTGTAATCATTCCATACAAATAGATCAATTTTTACAAAAGATGGGATTGAAAACAAGTCGCCCCCCCCCCCACCCCTGAGAGAGAGAGCATGGCCAACAGAGTAAAACTTAAGGCTTGGAAACATACCTAAATTGATGAGTTTAATAGGGCAATAGAGATAAATGGAGAAGAAAAAGAAATGTGGAGATAATTGCTGCCTCGGTGCATTACGAGCTTATTCTAAGATATTATTGATTAAATATAGAAAATATAGAAATATTTTCTATATTTCTGTGTATTAAAAAATAAAAGGCTGAAATACCACAGTGCCTTAGATATTGCCACTGCCTATGCCACTTCTGTGTGATTAGGGTGATTGTCCTATTGAAGGGTGAACCTTTGGGCCAGTCTGGGGTCTAAAGCACTTTGGAGCAGGTTTTCATTAAGGCTATCTCTATACTTTGCCATGTTCAGCTTTCCCTCAACTTTGTCTAGTCTCCTTGCCGCTGAAAAACAGTTCCACAACATGATGCTGCCACCATTATGGTTCACCGTTGGAATGGTATTACACAGGTGATGAGTGTTGCCTGGTTTCCTCCAGACATGACACTAATCTTGGTTTCATCAGACTAGAGAGTCTTGTTTCTCACAATCTGAAAATCCTTTAGGTGACAGTTTGCAAACTCCAAGCTGACTTCTAGAGTGTCTTTTACTGAGTAGTGGCTTCTGTCTGGCCACTATGTGAAATGCACAAATTGGTTGAGTATTGGTAGGGATGGTTGTCCTTCTGGAAGTTTCTGCCATCTCCACACAGGCTCTCTGGAGCTTAGTAAGAGTGACCATCAGATTCTGATTTATCTCTCTTATCATGGTTCTTCTCCCACAATTGCTCAGTTTGGTCAGATGGGCAGAGTCACAGTTGTTCCAGATTTTTTCCATTTAAGAACTATGGAGGCAGGCACAGTGCCTTCTTTATCCTTCATTGGCCTATCCCTGATCTATATCTACACTCAATCCTGTCTTCAAGATCTAGAGCAGATGTGCCCAAATCCGGTCCTGGAGGGCCACAGTGGCTGCAGGTTTTCATTCTATCTCTTTTCTTAATTAGTGACCTATTTTTGCTGCTAATAAACTTCTTTTGAATTAATTTTAATTGACTTGTTCTTGAAGACTCAGACACCTAAATTGTTTCTTTTTCCTTATTTAGCAGCCAAACAATAATGAGATACAAAATGAGCCAAAACATGACCAGCAAACTGTACCTGAAAATAAAGAAAGATGAAGGTCTCAGGAATGTTGATCTGCTCAGGTCCCTGAAACATTTTAACAGTGTTCTTAGAAAAGAGAAAATCAACAATTTCAGAAATGTATGCTATTGTATTGGGCGGCACAGTGGCGCAGTGGGTAGCGCTGCTGCCTAGCAGTTGGGAGACCTGGGGACCTGGGTTCGCTTCCTGGGTCCTCCCTGTGTGGAGTTTGCATGTTCTCCCCGTATCTGCGTGGGTTTCCTCCAGGCGCTCCGGTTTCCTCTCACAGTCCAAAGACATACTGGTTAGGTGGACTGGCGATTCTAAATTGGCCCTAGTGTGTGCCTGGTGTGTTTGTGTGTGTCCTGCGGAGGGTTGGCACCCTGCCCGGGATTGGTTCCTGCCTTGTGCCCTGTGTTAGCTGGGATTGGCTCCAGCAGACCCCTGTGACCCTGTGTTCGGATTCAGCGGGTTGGAAAATGGATGGATGGATGCTATTGTATAATGAGAGCAGCAACAAGCCATGGAATTCAAGAACGGGTTTAATTAACAACAAGAATCAGTACCTAATTAGGCAACTGGTTGGGGTGAAATTGGGTGGAGTTTCAGGCCCTGACTTAGCTGGCCTTCTGTTGGCTCACTCACTTCACATTTAATTTCTGTCTGGGTGCTATGTAAGGAAAGAAATGAAGCAATTCAAGAGAACAATGAAGAAATTCAGGAGAACAAATCTTAAAAAAAGAAGTCAATTAAAATTAATTTAAAATAAGTTATTTAGCAGCAAAAATACGTTACTAATTAAGAAAAGGGTTGGAATGAAAACCTGCAGCCACTGGGGCCTACCAGGACCTGAGTAGGGGACCTCTGATCTAGAGGCAATTCCTTCAACTTCATGGCTAGGGGTTTTGCTCTGATTTGCTTTTTCAGTGGTGGGAACTTAGTGTGTTTCTTTCCTAATCATGTCCTCAATTGAACTGACCACAGATGGACTCCAGACAAGGTGCAGAAACATCTCAATGATGATCAAAGGAATGGGATGCACCTGAGCCAGAATCAAAAGTGTCATAACAAAGGGTCTGAAAGCTTGTGTCAATGTGATATTTCAGTTTTTCATTTTCAATAATTTTGCAAACATTTCTAAAATCAATTTAAATGATATTAGCATTAGGCTACATCATAATAAAATGTGAAAAAGGTGAGGAGGTCTGAATACTTTCTGAATCCACTGTAAATGGGCAAAGGCAAACTATGTTAAGGTAAAGGATCTGTTTTTGGTAAGTTTACTTTTGTTTTAATGAAATACTACCCAGGCTATTCTATCATTTAGGAGTTGATGATATACAATATCAATCAGGCCTTCCTGTTTCCATTAAGAAGGCTGCTCAAGCAGCTCCTAATTCTTTACTGTGTGTATATTGCATTTTAATTAGAAAACACAATCATAAAAAAGTGTTTCAAATAGGTTGTTAAATTGAACTCTGGACAATAAGACTGAACCATACAGGTTAAAATAATTATAATAAACACTACTGGTCAAGTTTTAGAACACTTCGGTTTTTATGGAAAAGCATGCATGTTTAATGTCTTAATGTTTCATGAAATCAAGGGATAGAATACATAAACAATGGCAAAAAAGGAGTCATTAAGTTTACAAAATTTTATTCCAATTTTTGATTCATCAAAGTAGCCACCTTTTGCTGATATAACAGCCAAATTGCAGTAAGCCTTTTGATTCAGAACGCCAGTCACTTGGTGAAAGTCACCAACTCTGCCTCCAGCAAAAGAACCCAAGACCATCACACTTCCTCCTCCATGTTTGAGGAATCATCCTTTCTCCAACTCAATGTATACAAACACTCCGCTTGATGAAGATTTCAAATTTTGATTCATCGGTCTTTCTTTCAAACTGTAGTAGTCCACAGCTGATATTTCAAGGCCGTATTTTGTCCTTTAAGGAATGGCTTTCTTATGCCACTCATCTTGTCAAACCTGCAGCACAAATTCTCTTCACAGCAGTAACTGAGACTTGCTCCTTTCCACTACTGTTAAGCTGTGCTTGAAACTGTTGTGCTGTGAGGAGTTTATCAAGCAAGCTGGCAACCCTCAGAAACTGGTTGAGTTGTGACTTTGGGTCTGCCAGATCTCTTCCTATCAGAGTTTGTCTTTGGATTGTGTAGGACAGGGGTCACCAAGTCCGCTCCTGGAGGACCAACAGTGGCTGCAGGTTTTCATTCTAACCCTTTTTTTAATGACTGCCCTGTTTGTGCTGCTAATTAATTTTAATTGAATTGCTTCCTACAAGATTTGTTCCCCTGAATTTCTTCATCGTTCCTCTGAATTGGTTCATTTCATTCCTTAAATGGCACCCAAACAGAAATGAAATGTGAAGTGAATGAGCCAACAGAAGACCAACTAAGTCAGGGCCTCAAACTCCAACCAATTTCACTCCAACCAGCTGCATGATGAGGTGCCAATTCTTGTTGTTAATTAAACCAATTCTTTAATTCCATGGCTTGTTGCTGCTCTCGTGGTACATTAGCAGACATTTCTGAAATTGTTGATTTTCTGTTTCTAAGAGCACTGATAAAATGTTTTGTGGACCCGAGCAGATCAACATTCCTGAGACCTACATCTTTCTTTATTTTCAGATATTGTATGATGGACACCACTTGGTTTGACTCATTTTGTAACTCATTATTGTCTGGCTTCTATTTAAGGAAAAAGAAACAATTAAGGGTTCTGAGTCTTCAAGAACAAGTCAATTAAAATTAGTTCAAAACAAGTTAATAAGCAGCAAAAACAGGTCACTCATTAAGAAAAGGGTTAGAATGAAAACCTGCAGCCACAATGGTCCTCCAGGACCGGAGTTTGAGAACCCTGGTGTAGGACACCACTGTAGTCATTGGCACTTTGATTTTTTCTTTTGCAATTTCTCTAAATGAAATGCCTAAACTTTTAAGGGTAATAATGCTCTGTCTCATTTCATTTATTGATTGCCGTTTTCTATTGTCAAAGTAGTACTTCAGAGGGTGTAGTAACACAGTCTGTTCCAACTCTGCTTTAAGACAGACAGAGGATTTTTAAGTAATCCACAGAAGTTGGGAAACCTGTGTAAATTGTTTGCTTCAACTTACAAGGCTTAATTTACTTTAATTGTTGAAGAACATCAGTAGGTTGTAACCTATTAGTTGTTCCCTGAAGAAGGCCCATTTGTAATATTCTGAAATTTCCTTTTTTTCAGTTTTTGCTAACCTGAACTTTAAGTTTAATCCTTTAGCAGTTTACTGCTTACATTTTTACTATTTTAAACCATTCAACTAATAACTGATTAAATTTGAGGAAAAATTGAGGTGTACTAAAACTTTTCACTGGTAGTGTATTAAACAGATGTTTGGGAACAGTGGCCAAGACAAATAGGGTTCGCTCCACTGGGACAAGGCATGATCCCAATATTGCAGAGGTTCTGGGAGTGGTTCTAAGTAAACATACCCACCAGCCCATTAACTAAGGAAGAGGTAGCTAGGTACTTAGATAGGTTATACACAGCTAGTGCTGGACAATCACAGTTCTCTTTCATAGACCAATGCAAATAAGTTGTTGCCTTTAGTGAATGTTTAACACCCATTTCTTTCTTGTGTCTTTATTTTCTTTCTCATTTCAAGCACCTGTGCTGGCTTTCTAGCCTGCTTGCTGCTTCCTCCCTAAGGGTGCTTCCAACCTGGTGAAGTCCTAGGGATGAGATGCAGCTTTCACCAAGTGCCCCCGCCAGACCAACCGCAGCTAAGCAGCATTGCATCTTGGTGTGTTCTTGGTTATGATCGTGTCTGCGGTCATTTTTCTGCCAGTTTAATATCAAGTAGGCTTTCTCGTCCGAGGTTCTCTGCTGTATACTGTAGTCTAGCAGCATAATGCAATATTGAAGTGCATGTTTTTATTTTGTTTATTATTTGTTCTGGTTTGACTTGTTATTTATTGATATTTTTAGCTTAATAGTCTAAATTGTCTTTTGAGCCATGTAATCAGTGCAAGGAGAGCTACAGTATACAAAACCAAAATGCTTGTTGGCTCTTGGGATTGTCATGGTGCACTTTTTATCTAAGTTAATTTCTTAAGCAAAGATTACTTCTTATTTTCAATTAAAATTAGTTCAAACTTTTTTTCTAATTCTGTGCTAGATTCTTTGGTCAGAAAAAAAACAGTTCATGGCTTACTGGATTTACCAGTCTAAAAAATTAAAATATGTTTATATTGTAGATATGTAATGTGTACAAATTGACAATGACCACTCCTCAACATTTGACATCTTTCTTTCCAAATAAAGTAACTCAGAACAAATACACAGATCCTCATGACACTGAAGTAACCATCGTCTCTATTATGAATTAATATTTGAAATCGTGTCTGATGGCCAAATATCTTTTTTAACTCAAAAATGACTCACTGCCTTCAATTAGGCACTGTTCTCAATTATTTGTTTAAGAAAACATTATGTGAATAAGAACTGAAAGTCATTGTGCTTTGGTTGAATTTCCCCATTATCTAAGCATTTTATCTAGTATAAAATATGCATCCATCCGTTTTCTAAAACTGCTTCTTCCAGTAGAGTGTTCGGAAGATGAAGCCTGGCCAGCAACATCAGGTACAGATCAAACTCGGCCATGGATGGGTTGTTAGTCTGTCGCAGGGCATACATAGGCTTACTTACATAGGGTGTATTTAGAGTTGGTAATTAGCCCAATATACTGTATATGTCTATGAAATTGTGGAAGACAAGAAATATATCATAAAGGGTTGGGGCACCTTAGGTGATCCCATGTAGTTGATAGAAAAAACAATGAGAAATAAATTGCACGCAAGTTTGTCATGCGTTTTTACAGACGTGAATGCCTCCAGCTGCCAGTGGAGGCAATTATGAGGCAAGCAAGTGGAAGTGGAGGGTCAAGGAGGTTGGGAAACCAGAAGTGATGTTAACTCTTTCAGGGCTGATATTGACTTTTGTCGAAATTCACGGGTAGAGGACGGAAATGGGCTGTAAACTGCTGCAAAACTTGCCCTTACTTTTTAGATCGACTCTCTTTGCTTGAAGGAAACTTACATAGCTTTGTTGATTTGACCTCGATTCCCTGTGTGTGCATGAGTAGTGCAGAGCAAACAGCCTCTAAAATGGCATCAACATCTCCCAAGACTAAAGCAAATGTGCAAAGCAAAATACCCCATGGAGGTTTTATGTGTTATTGCTGAATCGGACTCTGAGTTTGATGCAAGTGATCTGGAGATGGATATCGAAAACAAAAGTGAGGTACCAGCATCAGCCTATCGGTCCCCAGATGATCGTGGTGCTGAATACGTTCGTGTAGCTGATATGCTTACAGCAGCATTCGCCTAGGAGGACCACCACTTATGATAACAAGAGGTACAAACCATATTGCGTCACACTACAACTGCCACTGTCGCCCACCTATTGTGCGAAGACGGAGAGGTAGCCAGCCCGCTGTGCATTCCTCTTTGCCATCAAACCACCCCTGCGCAGCCACTGTTGCCAGAGATGCCAAACAAGCGCCAACAGCAGCCACAGCACATAGCAACAGATATTTTATGTTAATCTATGTGTGACCCCAGTGCATTGTGTGCTTTTCAGAAAACTGGGTTTTTTGTTAAAAATATTCAGCCCTCAAAGAGTTAATGGTCTTCAGCCATCAATCTTCTGCTCTGTAGAGGAAGGAAGAGGAGAAGCAGTTAGATACAGTGCCACCCTTTGACTCGGAGTAGAATCGCTATCAGGCAAGACCTGAAGTTGTCCCCCAAGTACACGTGTGTGACAAAATATAGAAGGAAATTATAGTTCCCAGAACAAAACCTACATGGACATGAGAAGATATTAGCAGTGTGGCTTAGCACAGTGATTAAGGTAATAGACTTTAAACCAAACGTTTGCTAATTTAATTCATGTCTCTGACTCACTATATGATGCTCAGCAAATTATGTAACCTGTCTGTCCTCACAGTGTACAAAAATAATATTTGAAAAAAATGCAACGTAGCCTGTAAATTGCCTAATCTAAAATCAACTTTCAAATGTGCAACCATGCAAATTCCAAGCAGAGAATGATGAACTGTAACCACATCCTTGAGGCCACCATGCAACATCTCTAACTGCTGAGACCAAAGGTCATGGTTCCACTGTACATAACATGAAAAAGCAATGTGACCAGTAGGTGGTGTTATTGTACATTGAACTGCAAGTAATTAATGCCCCAGTCTTGAAATATTTCTAACTTGGATGTGTTCTGTGGCACAGTGACTGAGTACAGTATTTATATCATATACAGAAAGATAATGGCATAACTTGTTTGCCTTGGCCCTGGTTTCTTGACATCTGCACAATCATCCTCTAGGTGTTGTTATTCTTTTTGAAGACTGAAAGCATAAAAACATGTAAAAATTCATTTTATTATTTGGCTGCTATGAGCAGACACTCCAGAGAATCTGTAGTTGTCACTCGGGTGTCTGAAACTTGAGTGTGATCTACCAATTACTTATTGTGGAGGAAAGCTTCATTTCTGATTTTCGTTTTTTTCTTCAGACGGGAATCTCAAAAAGTGACCTTTTTAAAATGCAAAACTATGCACAGATTCTAAAAAGAGAAAAGCCTACTGATGATTTTGATATCAAAGCAGAAGGGAAGCATTTTCCATTTGGTCATTTGCAAATTAATACACATACTGAAAGGTGTTTGCTTCTTGCTTGTTTGCCTGCACTTGTCACGCTTACAGTGATGAGAGAAAACAGAAACACTCATTGGAGTCTACTGTGGCGCTGTGCCATGATGTTTGTTTAAATTTTAAAAGCAGTTGAAATGACTTCTTACCTAAATAAATAAAATTACAATACTACTATCAAAGGGCATCAGAGAATAGCGATTAGCAATAATGCTTTACAACTCTGGAGACCTGGGTTCAAATCCCATCCTGGTTATGGCTTGAGTGGAGTTACTATGTTCTCCCGTGTTGTGTAAGTGTTCTTTTCATATTTCTATTTTCTCCCACATCATGTCCATGTATAATAGTTTTCAGGCTAATTAATGAATGCAAATTTCCATGTTAGGGTATTTGGCAACTCTCAATTGAATCAGAATAATTGAATGTGCCCTCCGATCCAGAGATGGCACTTGATGCATGGCAAGCTTTGGCTCTGTAATGGATTAAGACGAGTTGGAAAATGGAAAATGGAAATAGAATAACAAAAAGGTTATAAATTAGGAGAGCTACTGTACTAATAAAATTGACCCTTCACATGTATTTTAAAAAATATCAAGAACCTATAGCTGCAATCAATTGTGAGTGACATTATTAATTATTGGTTAAAAACTCTAAGCTTTTTTATTTCTAGTCGGGAAGCATCTTATTTATCAGCCATAGGTGGTTAGTGTCACAGGATTACTCCTGAAAGCACATTTGTTTGTGCCTTCATTTGCTGCCAAAGCTTGACAGTTGTTCTTTATTGAAGGACACATTTTCTACAAGAAGTGAACACATTTTAGACTTGCTATATATTGAGTTCTTTGAACTCATCAAAGGATGTGTGTTGTTATTACTGGTTTAAAAATTGAAATGAAGGTTAAAGTCTCAAAAGTACAATCAGGTCAATATTATTTTAGTTATGTTAGGAAATTGTGTAACCTCGTTATGGCTTAATCCTAAATTCTGAGAAACTAAGCGTGACTGAATAGCATTTGCAAGGAGAATAGGAAGCTATCTTAGTAGAACAAGGATCTTTTGTTTTTCTGTTACCAAAGGCTTAAGAGTGCCATGCCAAAGTGCATGTGGTGGACAACAAATGGCTGATTGCACTTCTGCTTAGATATCACACATTAAAATAACATTGTTTAAACATAAACAAAAATAATTCAGGTCAGCCTAATGTTTCCAGAGGAAATGAAGAAATTACTATTTTTAGTAATTTCTTAATTAATTTAATAAGGCGTATCTACATTCATATCAACCAAGGCATCTGAAGACCACACATCCCCACCAACAAGTCATTAATTTAACAGGCGGAAAATAAATAAGACACATCAAAACAAAAACCTTGACCACAAATATAGAACTAGCACTTGAGCTCAACAGAATGTTCTGTTCTTTATCAACTGTACTCCAAGTTCAATTAATAAATCCCATGTTGTACCCAGAGTACAATTTGAATGTTTTATTTCAGCTTAAATAAACAAAAAAGAAGAAGATGAAGATGGAAACTTGTTAAACTGGTATTATGTCTCCTCACCTTGAGCTGCCTGTGAGAGGTCTTCTTTCATAGACCAGCTTCTCATTCGAAAGATAAATTTTCTTTGCTTTGTATGGAATTTGGCTTGGTGAAGCTCTTATGAATTAAACATCAATATACAGTAAATGTAAAGTCAACAGCCATCACCAATCTTTAAAATACCCCAAACAAACAATATTACAAAAGATGTTAACTTGAAGAATCTAACAATTTATGGGTAAATGTTATACTGGTGGCCCTGGTCTTGACTGACTTAGGCCATTTACCAGACAGAACATGAGTGAACAGAATGAGATGGGTTGGATGAAATCAGAGCACTGACAGGTTGAGCAATTCACTGCTTTAAATATTAGATCACTGTACCTGTGCAGTTTCAGAATGATTGCTGGCAATATAATAACAATGTTAAAACAGTAGCATAGTGTCTCAGTTGTTAACACGACTGTCAGGAACCCAGTCTCAACTCCTGGCCTTTCAGTCTGTATGAAATTATCATATTAACCTGCACTTATACCACCTGAACTTCAGAACAGGTAATTCACCTGAAGCCAAGAATCTTATGGCTCAGGTCAGTACTTGGATGGAAGGCAAACTCAAAAAAGATTGGGGTGCTGCTGGAAGTGGTGTTGTTGAGGTCAACAGGGGGTGCCTGCTGTGTGGTCTGTGTCTGGATCTCCAATGCCCCAGTGCACTGATGAGTATCCCAAGCTCTTAAAATTGTGTTTGTCCTTTGGAAGAAATGTAAAACCGAGGTAAAACTCTCTGTAGCCCTTTCAAAAGAGTAGGGTGAATCCTGATGTCCTGTTGCAGGTAGCTGCAAGCATTGTCTCACATGAAGGATGCACACACTGCTCTGCTTATAGTTCAAATGTTCAGTATGCGACAATTAATGGTTCCAGGATCCACCAAACTTTTTCTTTGCCTTTACCCATCGATCTTGTAGATGCAGTCATGTGCAGACTGAACGCTTCATTTGGGATTGGCCATTATGCCGTATGTTGGTCACAGGTCATTGCAACTTATGCTCTGTGGGTCTGGTTTGGGTTACATACACATACTGTAACTGACAGCGTAGAGAGTAACACAAACCAATCTTTGAGTCTCTGCATACGCATGCAGGATCCTTGTAAGTTAGTGTTTCTCAATCACTAAGCCAAGCCACCAGTGGGTCTCAGGTTGTAGTCATTGCTTCATGAATTGGTTGCAGTGGGTCACCTAAGGCAGTGCTTCCCAACCATTGGGTTGTGACCCCAGTTGCCTCCAGTGGGTTCCATGTTGCCATCATTGGTGCACGAGTGGGTTACAGTGGGTTGCAAGTGGGTCACCTAAGGGATTGGCAGTGGAGTGCGATATGTTTCCCCTTTTCTAAGTGAACTTATTTCACCAAGCAGGGAATATCAGGATTGTTTCACCAAGGGGATAGTTTGCAATTGCTGCTAGTGGGTCATAGATGAATTTAAAAAATGCAAAACTGCTTTGCAGGACCATAAAGGTTGAAAGACACTGGTTAGTATAAGGAAGGCATTGCAGGCTGAATGTAAAGAATTAGCCACATGGAGCAGCACCAATCAAAACAAATCTTAAAGTGCTCTCCAAGAATCAGAAAACATATGAGAACCTGTGAAATAATAACAAAAGATTTATTACTGGGGCTGGTTTTGGCAATTTCTTGAACATTATGTAATTGTTTTCCAATGGCCCATGGCTGTAAGTACAAATTGCCTTCTTGGTTGGCCGTATTTCATGTCAGCCAGGACAAACTTTCATCTTTGCGTATGGTCTGGGCAATTTCTCGCTATGAATTTGTGCACATTTAGCTATTGCTCTGTGCTTTTAATGTTGGATTGTGTAGGTGCAAACAACTGTTCATCCAATAAGAGTATGTTTTCTTGTATAGGGTGTGCACAGTTGATGTGCACAGGGCTACACAGTTATAAAATTCTGGAGGCACACAGTCACCAAAATAAGGGTCTGTGTGCCAGGACTGATGACCAAATCTATGTAACATGCACTGTAGTGTACCTCACAGAAACATACCTTACAATATTTTGTGATGCTCATGAAAACCTTGGCTTCAGCAGTTCATTGGCTCGAGAAAGGAGCCAATTTAAGTTGCCATTAACACTGTGTTAAGTGTATATTGTCACGCATACATGTCTGTTGACTACTCTCCAGGCTCCTTCCCAGGTATGTAATACCATTTTGGGTTGAAAAGGGGAACTGGCGCCAACATTTTCCGCTCTTATTACCACCGCAGCACGCGATGAGGGAAATTGATCCTGCTTCTTCGGGTCCCCGCACTATAAAGCTGTCTGCTAAGGGGAGAAGACGTTAAGTATTATACTGAACCAGAGACAGGACAGAGTTACCTGCAGAGTAAGCTATCTAGCCTGACGGCAATATTTTGTAAAGCTTTTCTGTTGGTGTGCATGGCAGCCCTAATTTTTGTTTCCTATAAAAAAGGATTTTTTTGTGAGAACCAAAAGTTCCATTTGAAACTTGTAGTTCCTTCACTCAACCACAGTATCTTTATTAATGTGAAATATACTATATACTAAGAGAAACATTTGACATCAGCTTAAAGACAGACTTAGAAAAAGATCTCGTTCACACCCCGGGGACTGAGGGTACTTCATTACTGGAAAGAGTGAGCTTAGAAAATGGATAAACAGATGGTGTCAAACATGCAAACATAGCGAGTGTTTAATGGAGCATGATTTAGGGTCATGGGGGGAAGGAGTAAAACAGTCTTTAACCAAATCTCTAAATCTATCCTTAAAATGGGTTAGAATGCCCCCAAAACACCTAATTACATTATTTCTCCCTTGCCTCTGACTCTGCCTAAGGATGACTAAGATGAGAAGGGGACATTATTAGATGGACCACCGAACTGGAGAACATATCTGTGTTCAGCAGCATGTTGCTTACTTGTTTCTTGTTTTTTTGTTCCCAAAGGCAATTAACAGAGTTTTTCCACACCTGGGTCCCCGACACTCTTGACATCTCTTTTTTTCTATCATTTACTATGGATATGAAAAGGCAAATAAAAATTCAGTTCAATTCTTTATTGTCATGTGTACAAGTACAAGTACCATGTACAACGAAATGCTTGCTTGTATGTGCCCATGCAGACAGTGAACATAGACAAAAAGCACACAATAAATAAATTAATATAAATAAGTAAATAAATAAAACCAGAATCCTAGGAATAAATAGAGACAGTGGCAGAAGTATATGTGCAGGTAGCAGTGGAGGTGACACACGGTTACTGATTGTTCATGAGTCTGATTGCAGTTGGGTAGAAACTGTTCCTGAACCTGGAGGTGCGCATCTGAATGGACTTTAGTCACTTCCCAGATGGGAGGAGGGTGAAAAGTGACAGTGCAGGGTAGCTGGGGTCCCGCCTGATACGGTTCACTTTCCTGAGACAGCGTGCAGTGTGAATGTCATGGATCGTAGGAAGCTATGTGCCCGTGATCTGCCATGCTGTATTCACCACACGCTGCAGAGCTCTGCAGTCCTGAGCAGTTGCTGTACCAGCATGTCATGCATCCTGTGAGGATGGATTCCATAGTTCTCCTGTAGAATCTGCACAGGTTGTGGGGGACATCCGGGCCTTACTCAATCTCCTTAGGAAGTTGAGGCGTTGTTGGGCTTTTTTGAGTACTGCCGCAGTGTGACTTATCCATTTAAGGTCATCAGTGAGGGTGACTCAGAGGAACCTAAAGCTGTTGACCTGCTCCACAGCCTCACCTCTGATGTAGATGAAGCTGTGCTCTGTTGCCTGTTTGCGGAAATCCACAATCATCTCCTTAGTTTTACTAACGTTGAGGGTGAGGTTGTTGTCCTGACACCATTCTGCCAGGAGTCTGACCTCCTCCCTGTAGGCCGTCTCATCGTCCTTGCTGATCAGACCTGGTATCGTCAGTAAACTTGAGGATGGTGTTAGAGCTGTACTTCGCTACGCAGTGATGGGTGTAGACAGATTAAAGCAGGGAGCTCAGCACGCTGCCCTGCGGGGTGCCAGTGTTGATGGTGATGATGGAGGAGATTTTTCCACCAATATGCACTTGCTGAGGTCTGCCGGTGAGGAAGTCCAGTACCCAGTTGCACAGTGAAGAGCTAAGCCCCAGATCCAGGAGTTTAGCGATGAGCTGGGATAGAATGACGGTGTTAAATGCAGAGCTGTAGTCCACAAACAGCAGTCTGGTATAACAGTTCCTTTTCTCCAGATGAGACGGGGTGGTGTGAAGTGTTATGGAGATGGTATCCTCAGTGGACCTGTTGCAACGGTAGGCAAACTGGAGGGGTCCAGACTGTCAGGGATGATGTCCTTGATGTGTTCTAGCACCAGCCTCTCAAAGCACTTCATGGCTATGGGAGTAAGTGCTACTGGGCAGTAATCATTAGGGCAGTCTACTTTATTTTTCTTTGGGACAGGGATGATGGCTGTGTGCTTGAAGCAGGTGGGAACAGATGAAACCCTCAGAGATGTGTTAAAAATATCTGTAAAGACAGCAGCTAGCTGGTCACAACATGTTTTTAAAACGCGACCTGAGACTCCGTCTGGGCTGGGAGCTTTGCGGATGCTGAGTTGGAAAAAAGTGTTCCTCACGTCATCCTCGAAGAATCTCAGGCTGGAGTCTTGCGGGGGGTCGCACAGGCCTGTCCGTGTTAGTGAGCTCGAAGCGAGCGAAAAACATGTTCAACTCATCCTGTAGCTGTGGCCGCGTGTGTCCGGGGTTTGTAGTCCGTGATCAGCTGAATACCCTGCCATATCCGACGAGCGTCTGCTGTGCTGTTAAACTATCTTATAATATTGTTGAAGTAACTGCATTTTCTTGGTTTTACTCTTTTATTGCTTATTGTTTTATTTATCAAGTTATTTTCTTAGTTTTATTTTTAAAAGGAAACTTATTTATTATTACTTTTTCTATTAACTATACTCTTCACATTGGTGCTGTCAATGATGCCTGATGTCTGTTTTACAGCGTGCAACAGGAGGCTACTGAAAGCTGTTTGAAGGCTTTATTCAGATTCCCTGGAGAAATGCAACATATATCAAAAGATCTTAGGTAAATGCACAGTGGAACTTATCATGAACAAGTGTAAACTGAAATCAACCCTTTTATATTGCTACGGGGAAGATTTCTCTGTCAGTTTTGATGGAATAATATAGAGAACAGGAGCAGCTGTCTTTATAACCTTTTCCCCCTGTTTGTAGCTCCTGCTCCATTAAATGTCAGCTATGAAGGATACAAGTCGATTAACTGAAAGGGCAGGTTTTTACTTCAGCAGAAACAGAACCTGAAGTATTTACAGTCAGAATATCATTAAAAAAATCAGTTTATGTGCACAAAATGTTCTCTGCTGATCTGTCTCATAATTTAGGATGGCCATATTTTTTCATTGTTGTCAACCAGGCAACAGACTGGGGTAAGGCAAGAGAGTTAAATGTAGAAGGATTCACAGTGTCAGTCTTAAAAGAGCAAGCAACAAAACAAAATATACCGATCAAACTCAGTTACTGTACAGTATAAAATTATAAATCACGGTACAATAGTAATTTAACAGGGTAATATGATAAATTCTGAATACAGCATTCAGGTTCGGCAGACCAGTAGACAGGACAGTGACATTAACTAGCAGGAACCATTGCAATAAATGAATGTACAGTAATGAAAATGTTAGAAAATTTATGCATGGCATAACATTCAGGAACCTTCAGGGACTTAGCGAACTGATTTGAAAGCTGAAGTATTTAATTTTTTTAGTTACTTCAGAGAATCAGTTATTACATTTTTGTGTATTGAATATTTTTATAACAGTGAGTCACATTCAAAAATATTAAGAGATAATATAATACAGTTGCATATGTTAGTAGATTTTATTAAATACATGTTTTTTACAGCACTTTACAATATCATGTACTTAAAAGTGTAGTCAAATAGGCTTGTGGGTGCCTCGATAGCTTTCACTGAGAGCAGTTTCCAATTCAAGGGTGTAAAAGTGGCATTGATTGGTGTGCTGCCATTGTTGGTTGTGGAGGGAATAACTCTGGTGCAAATTTCTTAAGCAAAACAATTTTAATCTTTTTAAGTCACATGATAAAACTGTTGGCTGCTCCGGACAATGATGTAGAGCTCATCTGGAGTTTTGACGATAAATGATAAAGTCAAAGAAATACTGTATTATTACTGTATAATGTGCATTGTATTATATTGAGGATTACTTGTGTTATGTTCTGTGTATTGTTTTGTATTGACCCCGTTCTTTTTGATACCCATTGCACACACAACCTACCTGGAAAGGGGTCTCTCTTTGAACGGCCTTTCCCAAGGTTTCTTCCATGTTTTTTCCCTACAAGAGTTTTTTTGGGGGAACTTTTCCTTGTCTTCTTAGAGAGTCAAGGCAGGGTGGCTGTCAATGGGAGGGCCTGTTAAAGCCCATTGCGGCACTGCTTGTGTGATTTTGGGCTATACAAAAATAAATTGTATTGTATTATAATTGTATTGTATTGTGCAGGTAATTCAGTGGTGAGCTTGTTTTTAGTGTAACATACTATAAATACTGAGTATATATTTTTTTCTCGTTATGCTTGCAAAGTGACTCTTACAAAATTCCTTTCCTCTTACACTCATTTCTAGATTAGTGACATTTTTTTTTTTAGTTTTATGATTATTTTTGGTTTAATTTTACTGTTAATCACAAGTGGCAGAAGTGATCTGGTGTACCAGTACCTTGCATGTGTGCCTCCCTGGCATTTGAATAACATGCATTGGGGATGTGTTTTGCCATCAGTAGCTGCTGTCAGACTGGAAGAGGAAAATATACAATATCACATATAGTGAACTCTCTCAAGTTAAATCTGAAGTCGCAAAGTAATCTATCATTGAATTCAAAGAGAATGATTTTCTGATTTAAGATAGATTAGTCTCCAAATTTGCCAGTGCTTTCCAATGCAAGATTTTGACATTTCAAAATCTGTACAGCATTCTCTATTCCAGATATTTCAATGAAAATAGAACTTTTCTGAAAAAATTCCTTGAAAATAAGTATGGCTAATGTCAACAAAATCAGTCCAGTGGGAGCCAATTTCATGTCGACAGACAGACAGACAGGCCTGGCTATTGCAGTAGGTGCTTTTTGCATTACATGTGAATGCACCGAAGGACAGAGAGAACCAGTGAGTTTTCAGTCTGGATATTCATAAAGGTTTCACAAATAGACCAAGGAAGAGCATTTCCGAGAGAAAATGCAGCAAAGCCCTATGAATGCGATGTATCGGGATTTTGGATTAGTGTGAAGACCAGTGTCTAATAGGCTTATATGGTTGTAGCAGCCTAAATAATTATTCAGGAGTGTTGAAACAAACAGCTTTACAAGGCAGTTGCAGAATTCTGAATGCAATTTGATTTGGAACAGAAAGGCAGCAGAAACAAGGTAGCTAAGGGGTAAATTGGTCACAGTCTTTCATATATAGTAATCCCTCGCTATATCATGCTTCGACTTTTGTGGCTTCACTCTATTGCGGATTTTATATGTAAGCATATCTAAACATATAACATGGATTTTCCGCTGGTTCGTGGATTTCTGCGGACAATGGGTCTTTTTATTTCTGGTACATGCTTCCTCAGTAGGTTTGCCCAGTTGATTTCATACAAGGGACGCTATTGGAGGATGGCTGAGAAGCTACCCAATCAGAGCACGCGGTTAAGTTCCTGGGTGCTGATTGGCTCAGCGACAGAGTGCCGAATTCGATTCTGCTTTGCGTTAACCAGGAAATCTTGTCTCGCTCATTCAGCATCAATGTGTTTTGCTGTGTAAAGAGTTAACTTTTGTGCATAGTCAAACCCTTCGTTATGTCTCCAAAACGATCTGCTCCTGCTACTGCTTCAGGGGCCATGCCCAAGCACCAACAGAAGATGCCGATTGCCGAAAAGGTAAATGTTTGGGATATGTTGAAGGAAGGGAAAAGCTACGCCGCTGTAGGATGCCATGCACGGTTCTTTTTATTTAAAAAGGAGGAAAAGAATATAAGATCTACGGTCGCAGTGTCCTTTAACCAGGGCGCAAAACTAGTTGTAAGTGGACATAATAAGGCGGTAGTCCGGATGGAATCTGCTTTAGAGATTTGGATTGAAGACTGCCGGAAGAAGAACAACAGCAGTGCTACACAGTTGCCTGAAGTGGCTCCTTTAGATGAGCTGTAACGCTCTCCTTTGTTGTGCAGTAAAATTAAACTCATCGTTATCGGACAGTCGTCGTGTCATTGTTGGCGAGTAACCATAATTAATTTTCTACGTATAGTACTTAGTACATGTACGTACGTTTAATGTCACTGTACGCACATTTTACTGTATACAATTTTTCTGGCATTGTACATATTTATTGCTGGTGGCCTGTTCTACCATAATGGCTGTAACATATGTGATATCGGAGACACTCGATATCTTTAAAATAACATTTAGGTTTTACTGTATATAAACAGTGTGTTTACATACATAATTTCAATGAATCTTACCTAATATCTAATATAATACAAAGGGTTTATGCTGTATAACTGTGTGATAAATGTTTATAAGAGTGTGGGAGAATTTATGAGGGCTTAAAATATATAAAAATAACCATATAAACATATGGTTTTTACTTTGCGGATTTTCACCTTTCGTGGGGGGTTCTGGAACGCAACCCCCGCGATCGAGGAGGGATCACTGTAAATCAATATTCTGCCAGTAGTATCTTGAATCATCTGGTACTTCACACAGGAAGACCATTAAAATGTAGAGGTTAGGCCATTTTGTTATGTGGTGTATCATTTGATAGACTGTTGGTGGTAGTATATTATAAAAAACACAAACTTTATACATTTTCAGTTACTGGAATGAGTAAAATAACCTTAAATAATTGACCTAGTTTGTGGAACAAAATTGAAGAAGTTTAAAAATACAATATTATACAATGTCACTATAGAATGTAAATCAATATACCCTGTACATTCTTAAATTTTAAGAAGCGCCCATAAGACTGCTCCTGGAGAATGGTGTGCAGTTCTGATCTCCTGAATCAAAGGCTCAATACACTCAGTACAGAAAAAAGTAATAAGGTACATAATTGCAATTTTCTAAATTGTAATTTGTTCAGGAACTTGATCTAAGATTTTAGAAATTCTTTACATTTCCCTTTACATTTACAGTCTGTTTTTGTAAGTGACAGTCAAGTGCTTAGTTATGGTCAAATGTTAAGAAAAGCTGGACACAATAACTCAGTAATCTGGTCCTAAGAGTCTAGAACTGGCCTATTCAAATGGCAGCCCGTGGGCCACGTGTGGTCCAGAAGCAACCTCCAAGTGTCTCAACCAGTGTTCCTGTCAGAAATGCAGAGAAAATCTGAGAAAAACACATTTTGTGAACCTTCAGAAATTGCTACATATATTTCTACAGTAGTACAGACCATGAATGCAACACACTGTGAAGCCAAGCAACATTCAACCCACAATGCAATGTGTTGTTGTGTATCAAGAACTGGTGGTAGTAGTCTATGATACAGTGATGACCTGTCGAATAAGACACACAAGAACTCGTTATCATAGCAAATTAAAGAAAATCAGTGTTTGGAACTTTAAACTATAAATCACAAAATTATGTAGTATTGGACACCTTCGCAGGTGGCGCAATGGTAGCACAGCTGCCTTGCAGTAAGGGGATCCTCCCTGCGTGGAGTTTGCAAAGCACTTTGATAGTAAGTAAAGCGCTATATAAATGTAAAGAGTTATTATTATACAGTGGAACCTCAGTTTGCGAGCATAATTCGTTCCGGAAACGTGCTTGTAATCCAAAGCACTTGTATATCAAAGCGAATTTCCCCATAAGAAATAATGGAAACTCAGATCATTCGTTTCACAACCCACAAATATTTATATAAAAATGATTTATACAAAAAAATAAAGTAAAAATACGTAAAACAAATTAACCTGCACTTTACCTTTGAAAAGAATCGTAGCTGGTTTGAGGGAGACGAGAGAGAGAAGAGGAGGAGGAGAGTTATTGTGTAGGACAGCTTTCACTCTAACTAACGGAATCCCTGCTATCTGTTGGCTCACTGGAATCTTTTTCCTTTTTTGCGACTTTAACAAGGAAACCTATCCAATGACAGTTGCTTTTGCCTGAAGAGTCACTACACTTGGACACAAAATAAAAAAATGCTTTACACACTGTAAGGTTTCTAAACTCTTTTGGGATTCTCCCTCAATGGGACAACACGCGGAAGAGCGTCCCAAAGCAACTGCAGGTTCCCAGCGCTGTAGCAGTTCACCATAAAAGTGAATCAGAAAAGATCGCGGTCAAGCTATAAGCATCTGCCATCGATGGGTGATGCAAGGAACATTATAAATGCAAGAGCACAGTATTACTTAGCCACTAACCTGACCACAACCATGGCTGATTGCTGTGTCTGTGTATAGGAAGATGGTAGATCAGGCTACAATAAATAACCATGCTGTTCCTGTTTCATGCTGAATAAAGCTGGTTTTGCTAAAGTAACTGAGACTCAGCCTCGTGTTTTGGGGTGCATGACAGGGACTCGCACGTTACAGTACACACACGTAGTCACCATGCTATAGTAAACAGTATACGCTCATATGGATGTTGACTATATGAGTGAGGCACGCCGACTGAGAACGAGCATGGGAGATGATTACCCACAATCCCCACGTGACGCTCGGCGGACAAAGCGTATATGTACTACTCGTATTGCAAGACCTTGCTCGTTTATCAAGTTAAAATTTATTTAAAATTTTAGCTCGTCTTGCAAAACACTCGCAGACCAAGTTACTCGCAATCCAAGGTTTTACTGTACCTTACTATTTGTCAATTTCAAATTTTAAATGCTGTGTTTTTTCACCAATTAAGCAAAACATGTAGCGCTATGACTCTCACCCTCTATATACCTTCACAGTACCTTACTCTTGATCCAAACTGAACTTATGCATACCACCACCTTTTTATTTACAAAAAAGCACTGCTAATCACTAGTGTGGTGATTTCAAACGAACCTCTGTTCCCTCAGTGTGCAGTAGATGTTCTATCAGACAGTTGTGGCGAGCGCTCTCTTCTACGCAGTGGTGTGCTGGAGAGGCAGCATTAAGAGGAAAGATGCCTCACGTCTGGACAAACTGGTGAGGAAGGCAAGCTCTAATGTTGGCATGGAGCTGGACAGTTTAACATCTGTGGCAGAGCGAAGGGCGCTCTGCAGGCTCCTATCAATTATGGAGAATCCACTGCATCCACTTAATAGTATCATCTCCAGACAGAAGAGCAGCTTCAGCGACAGACTGCTGTCACTGTCCTGCTCCACTGACAGATTGAGGAGATCGTTTCTCCCCCAAACTATGCGACTCTTTAATTCCATCCGGGGGGGGGGGGGTAAATGTTAACATTTAACATTATACATAGTTATTGTCTGTTTTTCACCTGCATTATTATCATTCTTTAATTTAA
This sequence comes from Erpetoichthys calabaricus, assembly GCF_900747795.2. Classification (NCBI taxonomy): domain Eukaryota; kingdom Metazoa; phylum Chordata; class Cladistia; order Polypteriformes; family Polypteridae; genus Erpetoichthys; species Erpetoichthys calabaricus. Next base: position 235,969,525 of record NC_041395.2, read on the forward strand.
TATTATTTATTGTATCAGTATGCTGCTGCTGAAGAATGTGAATTTCCCATTGGGATTAATAAAGTATCTATCTATCTATCTATCTATCTATCTATCTATCTATCTATCTATCTATCTATCTATCTATCTATCTATCTGTCTATCTATCTATCTTGTATACTGTATATGTATGTTAGTTATAGATTTGTGCACTGATAGCTTTGACAGCATTGAACATTCTTTAAATGCACTTAGTGATATACCAGGATCATATATGACCAAAATATTTATTTTATTTCAAAACAAATGTTATTGCTAATACTGTGCACTATTTTGTTTTTATGCACTTTGAGATGTGCTTAGGTCAGATATGACCAAAATTAGTTTTTTGTCAAAAGTGGTAAAAGCAAATCTACCTCAGATGCTGCTCAGTTATAGATTTTTATTGTTTTTTACGCACTTTTTGATGTGCCTGTGTCAGATGTGACCAAATTTAAAAGGGAAACAATGAATAAACATTACTTGCTTTTCAATATATTAATTTGTGTTGGTTTAAAATTTGTTGTTACCTGCTCCTTACCTACCAGTTGCTGAAAATGTCTGACCCAGCTAAATATCTTGGTTTGAAAATCTGGCCCAATAGAATTTGTAATTGAATTGGCCTGGTCTAGAATGTGCCTCTACTCTAATGTTTATGCTTGTGTGTTATTGTAATCATAAAATTGTCAGATCAAGGCAAAAGACAAGTTAACATTGATGCAAATAACCAATCAAAAAGTTTGTTTTGCAAAATATTTTTTGGAACACGTCAGGAAACTGGATGGAAATAATTCTCACAGGCAAACAGAAAATGGTAAAGACCAGTTTCAATGGTAGAGTCTTGTATAGTCCAATTTATGGTTTTGTTTCATTGGCAGTCAATGTAAGGTGAGCAAGAAAACTGATGTGGTGGGAGGCCTTAATTGCCGGTGAAAAATGGTTTATCTCACGACTAACATGAATGGTGCGAGGTGTTTTGTTTAGTGGAAGTTGGGATTTATGCGATAAAGATGCACAAGTGCACATCTTCAGATCATTGCTTTTTCACATGCTACTCTTTCTCCAAGATAATATCATCTACAATACTTACACTGCCATTCACCAGTGGTTTCTGCGCAACTTCCAGGACCTGTCCAACTCCCTGGGATGTTATCTGTGAATGTGTTTAATCTGGGAAAATCAGAGATAAACCAGCAAATCACATAGTATTCACTGAAGCTTAAACCTGGTAATGTCTCAGGTTTCATATGTGAAAAAAGTCTTAAGACATTGAGAAAGTTACTGGACACTCAATGGCACTAAATTGGACCAACAGGAGTTTAAGTAAGGGTGTGCACCCTCTGATAAACTGACACCCAGGGCAGGGCTGGTTTCTACCATAAGTTCTATGTTGCTGAGCTCCGGACACTTACAACCCAAAACTGAATTAAATGAGTTTAAGTACAACCCAAAATTGGATTAAGTGAGGAGTTTAAGTGTGGTCTTTAACACTGGTGTTTTTTGCAATGTACTTTTGTAGTTTACTTGTAGTTTAGTCTGGCGCCTACTGGACTAAGCTTGCCACAGTAACTGTAAAGTACTGTACAGTAACTGATCTAATTTAATTTGTGTACATTTTAACATTTCTATTTATTAGAGATAGATAGATAGATAACACAACCCATACCTTCTGCACTTCCCAATATGTAATCCACTTGAAGCTAAGTATGTTTGGCCCAGACAGTACTTGGACAGGAGAGCAAGTAGGGTAAGCTTGGGTTGCTGCTGAAAGAGGTGTTAGTGAGGCCATTGGGGGCACCTACCCTGTTAAAGCCCCCTCTACAGTTATGGGGACACTGTGCTGAAAAATATCCCAACTCTTCAAATAGAGTAAGGGGTACCCTGATGTCATGGCAAAATTGCCCATCAGAGCCTTGTCCATTCTGGCTGCCTAATCATCCCCTGTTTCTAACTGGTTAGCTCTCTCTGTCTTTCAATCCTTTCCCACCTAATAGCTGTATGGTGAGTGTGGTGGTGCAGGAAAGGCTGTTGTTGCATAATCCAGGTGGATGGTGTGTATTGATGGAGGTTGAAGTAAATCCCCATTGACTATGTAAGGTACTTTGAGTGTCCAGAAAAGCGCTGTATTAAATGTAGTAATCAATGTACATATGAATGAGTGTGCACTGCCACTGACTGGGGTCCTGTCTGGGATTGATTTTGCCTTGCATCTGAAGTTGCCTTTGGACCATTATTGGAATAAACAGGTTAAGAAAATGAGTTGACAAAATAGTATCTAACAGCAAGCCAACCTGGGCATGGTGTGATATAACAAATCTAAGTATGCCAATGCAGGCAAATCATAGCAGAAATTTGAGGCCCAGCTCTAGTAGGAATATACTGTACCCAAAAGAGATGCTCACTGACTGAAAAGAAATTCAACCACAAATTTCCACAATAATTTTGCAAAGTGGTGATGTCATTGTAATTTTTTCCTCTTCAGTTAATACTATCTTTGGGCAATTGTTTGAAAAAAAAAATAAAAATGAGCGCCTTTCATTCTATACAAAGGCATAAACCACCATTAACATTACTTTGGGCATGTGAAGAAAATTCAGAGCATCTGTTGCTAGAAATAAAATGCCATGAGTAAATACAGGCTGCAGAAATTCCATGACATCTGTCTAATAATGTAGACCTTTTTTGATTTTTAAAGGCAAATGATAAATGAAAGTTTTGAATTCAATAAAGAAGAAACCCAACTCCCATGACCATTACATTTATTAGAAGAAACAAAAAAATAGGAAGTGTAACTTCTACTAATATGCACTATTGGGGCAGTGTTGGCTTTTATTCTTTAAATGCGTTATTAATTCCTCATATATTTAACTTTACAAGTAACCTAATATGGGTCATTTAAATGATGTTTTACATAACATACAGAATTCTTATTTCCCATAATTATTACTTTTATTAATATTTGTTTGATTCTGACAGGGTGCCACCTGCAATGCATTACAGTTTTCAGGCTTCACTTAGCCTGAGGAAGCAGCGTCATCTATTGGTTAAGAAGGAGGCCTGCTAATCACAAAGCAGCAGATCCTGTCCAATGACTCATTGCGTGACTTTAGGCAGGTTACTTATTTTCCCTGTGGTAAACGTCTATAAATAAGTAACAGAAAAAGTGTAATGTGTCAGTAATGTGAATGGCTTTGAAGAGGTCTACACAAGAAATCATGCAAAATAAGGTTACAAGATCACAGACAACTTTGAACAGAACTACACAATTTGAGTAAAGGCAGCAACTGATCATATTTAAAAGAGATAATAAGTTTTCAATGTGTGAAATTATTCATTTTTTAATACAATGTAATTTAAAATTTCTGAGCTGTTGCTTGTACTACGTAATATACATTTTAGATGAATGATTCACTGACTGATGCCCTAAATGGTTAAGGCTTAAAATATCAAATTCATTAAAAGGTCATGTTTGGTACAGAAGTCTTTCTGTACTTTTTTATTGCAAAGTTTGTTTTGTTTTGTTTTGGGAATCTAAATGATATGATATTTTGCAAGAGTAAAGAGTGCACAGAGAGGTGTATAAACAAGTACATCGGGGAGATAGAGAGTTGTATGGATTGGCAAGAAATGTGCTAGAAAAAATAATGTAGAGTAGTGGGCACTTTAGATGCTGTATCTGGAAAAGATGCTATACAATACAGACAGAAGGATTAATAATCAAGTCTTATATAAAATAAAAGTAATAGATGCAAATATGATAGATACTGTGTCTGCCTAATAATAGATAGATTTTGGTAATTTGTGGGGAGGAATTGAAATCCCACAACCCAGAATAACATCACAGAGACTTCAGGTGGTTTAATAAAGAAAAATAAAATGACAAGGGTAGGCAGGCCAGAGAGGAGTAACAAAATAGGTAATAATGAACACAATAGCAAAACCTGTGCCACACTGTATGTTACTAATATAAGTAAAAATCCTATACCCATGGAGGTGCTAGATTCACTTTCCCACCTGTATACAAGCACAAGAACACTCTCCTTTTCACCTCCCTCGCCTTCTTTTCAGATATATCTGGCCTTCTTCTCCCATTAGAGTCCTTGCAAATGCTATACTCATGACTCCAAGCTCATCTGACGTTTCCTTTTGAGACTACTCCTAAGTCCCCAACTGAGTTTCTTTCCAAGGTCAGCAGTGCAGTGTAAAGCCCTTGGGTCAACCTCATGCCACCCTCCGGACACCACAAGTGTCCATGGTAATGTAAGGTTTAGACAGACTTGCAGTCATCTGATAATTTGTAACAGGAGACTGTGCATGAGGCAGTTTGCCTCCCTGCTGCCAAATACCATCCCTAAAGGAATTAATTCTGAAAATCCTTCCTTTTTTTAAAGCCTTGGCCCCTACATCCCACAAAGATATCCCACTGAGTGCCTAACTACAATAATAGTCCTGACAATATGTACTTTTACAAGATAGATACATAGATAAATACAGTATAAATATATGAAGACAGAGAGGCATAAAAAGCCATCTTACTTTTTTCAATAGTGATTAGGATTAAAAGAAGTTATTGTAGCATAAGGTGCAAGAGACAGACAAATTTTGGACTGACTGGTCAATAGTCCAGGGCAGGGTCGCTTTAGGTCTGCCAGTGCAACCAAAGGTTTGAGTGGTATACTTGTAATGGAACTACTGTAACTAACCAAATTATAAAAGATTACAGAAAAAATATTTTTAAAAAAATTAGTAATTTTTTAAGTTGTGCATAAACTAAAATAGCATTACATTATACTCTTCTATTGTTATCATTTATTTATTGTTACTTTTCATAATACATTTACTTATTTAATTTTGTCCGTAATATTCCTCCCTCATTAACAAAGCCGTGAAAAATAAACACAAATGTAGGATGTGTGAATGTCAAAAAGATATAATTAGTCAAATGTAGTAGCTGTATAATAATATAGATAATAGTTTGTGATGTTAATGCAGTTGTAATGCGATGTTTCACACTGTGTCTTGAGTGTGCTTGGGGAAGTGAAAAATTGCAAGTATTATGATTATTTAATGCTCTTAGTATTTATGATATTTTAACATTGTCTTTTTGAATGTTGTTTTGGTTTATGCACAATGCCATTTTAAGTTGATGCTTCATAGCCAGGTTGTTTGTGGTGATAACACCTTTCACATGTGTTGTTATTTATGGGAATATTTTTGTTATTTCAGAATTATGATTTTTTTTTTATAATTTTAAGATTTTTGTGACAATTTCAAATTTGTTTTTGTTGATATTTTTTGTCATGCGCAATACCATATTATCTACTGTTGCCATACATGATTACGGATCACATGAAATACATCATGTGACCTCGTCACCACTACACACATCATCACAATGCAATCACTATAACAAATGGTGCTGCATGAATGTCAGCATCCAACTTTTTGAATAAATTGTAAAATTCTAGGAAAAAGTTTTGAGGAAATCTTAGTAAATTAGGGAAGAGATATTTAGGTTAGTATTTCTCCTTTGTTACCTCATCTTATTTTTTTTATTTTATTAATTTTAACTAAAAATCAAATCAAACTTAACTAAACCAAAATTCAACACCCACCCAAAAGAAAGAGGGGAGCCAGCCAACAAAATAAATCTTTGAAGCAACAAGGAAGGAAGAGTATCCCTTTCCCCAATGTAGAAGTTTATTCTAAAATATTATTGATTTGATCCTGCCATAGTTTAAAAAAGTTTTGAACAGATCCCCTGATTGAGAATATGATTTTTTTCAATTTCAAATAGTATAGGACATCAATTACCCACTGACTTAAAGGTGGTGGGTTGTGATTCTTCCAGCTGAGTAAGATAAGTAGTAGTGCTAGTAGTGTAATAAAGGCAATTATAATTTGTTTGTCCTTCTCCACTTTAAGCCCCTCTGAGAGTACATCAAACTCAACTGTTAATGGATTAGAAGTGATTGTGACACCAAGACTGTCTGATAGGCTTTCAAAGATTTTTGTCCAAAACAATGTTAATTTGGTGCATGCCGAAAACAAGTGACCGAGTGAGGCTGGAGCTAGATTGTAACGTTCACAGTTTGAATCTTGCCCTGGAAACATTTTGGGTTGTGTCAATTGAGATATATGCATGCGCTTCATAGAATATTTTATGTTGAATAATTGAGTGCTTTGCACATATAGAGCGAGAGTGTATTCTGTGCATGGCTGCCTTCCACTCCTTTATTGAAATGTTAACTGAAAGATCCTTTCCACATTGCGCCCTGGGACCTTTGAAAGAAAGGAACTTTAAAATGTTTTTATAAATTGTGGAGATGCTATCATTTATGTATGTATGTATTTATTTATTTATCAGTCTTCAACACTGAACAGTATTTCTTCTGGAATAGACATAGGTGGAAGGTAAGGAAGATTGGGCAGGTTTTGTTTAGCAAGATTTCTAGCTTGAAAATAGTGGAAAAATTGTGTTGATAAATTACATTTGAAGCTTAATTGCTCATAGGATGAAAAAACATTATCAATGTACAAGTCTCTAAATGTTTTAATCCCAGATATATTCTAAGCATTAAATACTATATATGTTTGAGAGGGTGGAAAGTGTGATTGTCACGTAGAGGTGCAACAGATAAGAACTTCTCTTTCTTTAAGTGCTTCCTACATTGTTTGCATATTCTGAGTAACTGAAGGGCAATTGGATTATTAGTGTGTTGATGATAGTTTGTATTTACTGGAACACAGAATAGAGAATATAAAAAAGTACTGCAAGATTTTAATTCTATTGCAGATATAGCTTATGTATATTCATCTATTTGTGTTGATATCAAGGTTTTTATGGCCTGTATGTTTGCCACCCAGTAATAAAACAGAAAGTTAGGTAGTGTCATGCCCTTTCTGCTTTAGGTTGTTGTAGTGTCACCCTTTGGATGCGTGGATGTTTAAAATTCCAAATAAATGAGGTTATAATTGAATACTTATTTCTTAAAAAAAAGATTTCTTAATGTATGTGGGAATAGCTTGAAATAGAAAAAGAAACTTGGGAAGGATGTTTAGTGTTGATTCTTCCTGCTAATATGAGATGGAACATGGACTATCTTTTCACATCTTGTTTAATTTTTACCATGTAGGCAGCAAAATTTTGTTGAAAATGAGCTTTAGATTTACGTGTGCTATTCACCCCTAGATATTTAAACTGATCTGCTGAGATAAATGGGAAGGTATCTGGTCTATTATTGTGTGCTAGAGAGTTCAATAGAAAAAGCACACTTTTATTCAAATTCATTTTGAGTCCAGATATCTTTTAGTGCTTTTAGGGCTACTGGCATGGAATTTTGTGGGTCAGATATATAGAGTACCAGATTATCTGCATATAATGATACAGTATGTTCTATTCAAGAACTTCTCTGAAAATCCCGTTTATCTCTGATGCGACTTTGTGAACTTGAGTTTTCAAGTTTCTCCAACACTCTATGTCACTTGATTAACTTCCTTTTGTTGTTTATACCACTGTTTAAACCAACAAATAGTATGTTTTTCCTTGCCTCCACTTGGTATTTGCTGAAATTCTTCTATTTTCCCCCATGCATTTGCCATTGCCTTTTCACAAAACACTGAGCTTAAGGGCTATTTATATTGATTTGCATATTCAAAGAGGCATAATTCTGGGAGGAGTTGGGGAGTGGCAGCAGGCTTGTACACGTGCGTTATTTTTCACGCTGACCGGGATTTATGTAGCGTATGAACGTGGAAATTGGCGTACGCACAGATTTATGCATCTGGATTATTTTGTGTGTACGAACATTTGCGCTTTTGTCCATATGCCATGTTTTAGTGTGAATTCTACGCATGGCGTTATACATTAGGCCCCTGGCGTTTTCTAGATCTATTCTGTTAATTTTGCTGATTAAGTCAGATGCTTTCTTGGTTTCCAATTTATTTTTATGACAAAGATATGAAATAATTTGTCCTCTTAAAAATGCCTTCAGAGTTTCCCAGAGTATTCCTGCAGAGTCCACTGGGAATGCATTTGTCTTAAGAAAATAATCAATTTTCTTGGATATGAATTCTGTACAGTGCTCATCAGCTAATGATAGTGGGTTAAAACACCAGGTACAAGATGAGTGTGTATGGCATAGTAAGTTAAGCACCATGACCAGAGGGGTGTGGTTGGAGATAACAATAGTGGCATACTTACACAATTTGATAATGGGCAGAAAATTATTGTGTATGAATAAATAATAAATTCTTGAATAACAATGATGAACTTGTGAGAAGGAGTATGCTCTTAAGTTAGGATTTAAAAACTTAAACTTTTTTAAACCTCCATGGATCAAATAAGTTCTGATCCATTACAAACTGTGTAATTATTTTTGCAGTATTAGATTTTATCACTGCTGTAGCTGAAGAGCTACCCAGGTCTGGATTTAAAACACAATAAATGTCTCTGGCCAGTATAATTTTATGAGTGTTCACATTAGGAATAGATACAGATACATTTTTGATGAAATTTCTATCTTCCATGTTAGGTGTATAAATATTTATCAGAATCACTTTAGTGTTAAATAAATTGCCCATCACCATGACATATTGACCTTTAGGATCACATTTTACATCTGATGCTACAAATGGCATAGTTCTATGTATTAAGATTCCCACACCCCTAGTTTTCTTTGTATAACCAAAGTGTAAAATTTGGCCAATCTAATCCCTTTGCAACCGAAACTGGTTCTTATTTATTACAGTATGTGAGTCTCCTGTAAAAATACTATGTTGGTATTTAAATCTGTTACGTGGGTGAATACTTTCTTTCACTTTAATTCATTATTGAAACCTTTGACATTCCAGCTCACAAAGTTCACTGTTTGGTCATAAAAGCTTTGCTTCTGAACTTTTGCTGACAATTTGTAGTCTTAACATACATATGATAGCTTTGACCTAGAGCTCATGTTATTGCCAGTTGTTATGTCTATGAAGCCTTGTTGTGTTGGCATTAACGGTTATTGGGGTAGAAAGGATAAAAAAGAAATAACAAAGCTCTCTTTCTCTCCCCTACCCCTCCAAAGCCCCCCATTTTGCCTCCCTGCATGAGACAGAACACACCTCATAAAATCATGGTTCTCTGACATGTCAAGAGATACCAACCAGAACAAAATGAACACTCCAGCAGCGGTGTAGAAAAGGATAAAATTGAGGTATATTTTGAAAGTACATCCCCAATGTAATAAACCTAGGGAATACTGTTAAACAGTTCCTATGGAGACTGAGATAGTATATGACAAAACATTCCCAATACAATAAATATGAAAGTGAAAAAATAAAACGCCCTATAAACAGCTAGTTACTTTGTAGTTGCCAAAAAGTACATATATTCAATGAAAGAAATTTCAGTATAATTTAATAATTGAAATTTAAAAAAAAGGGGGAAAGGTAACCGAAAATTAAATAGAATGTATAGTTACGGCAAATGTCACATTACAAATGGTTCAAGCTGCAAGCAGAATCTTCTTTGCCTTGTCAGAACACAGTATGACTCGTGGTTGTGTTTCAAAAGGATGTCTGCTTAGCTCTTTTTCTGCTTCATTCGGAGAGCTAAAAATGTAAAACTGACTTTCAATGTTCTCTTTTAATTCGGCAGGGAACAAGAGGCTGTATGTGATATCAGCACTGTGTAGACACTGTTTAATATTGTAGTACACAGCATGTGTAGGAGCTGTTTCAGGGGAGAAATCTGTGAAAATATGAATGTCGTTATTTTCAGTCTGAAAAGGGACATGAAGATTTGTTTGACGTTTAGTTTGCTGAAACGGACAATAAGGGTTCTCGGGTCTGAGGCATTTGATCCACATATACGGTAGGCTGCTGAGATCTCATTGTCCAATTTAAAGTCCTCTCCACCTATTTTAGAGAACAGTTCAACTATGAATTTCACTGGTTTTGCACTTTCAAGTTTTTCAGGGAGACCTTCGATTCTGATGTTGTTCCTATTACAGTAATCCCTCCTCCATCGCGGGGGTTGCGTTCCAGAGCCACCCGCAAAATAAGAAAATCCGTGAAGTAGAAACCATATGTTTATATGGTTATTTTTATATATTTTAAGCCCTTATAAACTCTCCCACACTATTATAAACATTTCACGCACAAGTATACAGCATAAACCCTTTGTATTCTCTTAGATATTAGGTAAGATTCGTTGAAATTATGTATGTAAACACAGTTTCTTCCAGCACTCTTCAATCCAAATCCCTAAAGCAGATTCCATCCAGACTACTGCCTTATCACGTCCACTTGCAACTTGTTTTGCGCCCTGGTTAAAGGACACTGCGGCCGTAGATCTTATATGCTTTTCCTCCTTTTTAAATAAAAAGAATCGTGGACTCATTGATGCTGTAATGGTGTCCTGCAGCGGTGTAGCTGTTTCTTTCCTTCAACATATCCAAAACTTTTACCTTTTCTGCAATCATTTGCATCTTCTGTTGGCGCTTGGACACGGCCCCTGAAGCAGTAGGAGGGGCACGTTAATGCTGAATGAGTGAGATTAGACTTCCTGGTTAATGCAGCACTCCGTTGCTGAGCCAATCAGCAGCACACAGGAACTTAACTGCGTGCTCTGATTGGGTAGCTTCTCAGCCATCCGCCAATAGCATCTCTTGTATGAAATCAACAGGGCAAACCAACTGAGGAAGCAAGTACCAGAAGTAAAAAGACCCATTGTCCGCAGAAACCTGCGAAGCAGAGAAAAATCCGCGTTATATATTTAGATATACTTACATATAAAATCCGTGATAGAGTGAAGCCGCGAAAGACGAAGCGCGATATAGCGAGGGATTACTGTATATCTGTCTTCCAGTGAAGCCTGTTTTTTAAGGAGCCCTTTGCATTCTGGTTTTGGATCTGTTGCCTTTACGTCAGCGGTGGATGTCGATTGTTCAACTATTTCAATACAAGTCATAAACATTTGCTTAACATCTTCAAGCGGAACAGCAAGTACTCTAAGTTTACTCTCTAACTTATTCATATTTTCCTGTATTTTTTCATCAGTTTTTCCTAGAATTTCTGCAAAGGCTTTAGTAAACTTAAAACTTAAATGTTTCTTCAGGTCTTTTATATCTTGATGCTGTTTCTCATTCTTCTTCTCCTTCTTTATGTCGCTCTTTATATCATTTATGCCACAATGTGCGGCAATTATTTACTTTTGTGTTATTTTCATTTCTATGCTCCATTTTTATTTTGTAGCCAAAATGAAAAATTTTAACTTCATCAACTAACCACAAAGTTGTAATGTATGCTGTTAACAGCAGCATATTTCTAAAAGCACACAGTCCTTTGAAAAGAAATTAATTTATTTGTTTCATATCGATAAAAACATTTATGTACTCCATCTTGATTCCTCTGGCAGAGAATGAGCATGTACTTTACTGTTAAATATAACATCTGCCAAATCAACACAACTATTTCCATAGCACCAGCAAATCTCTGTATCTCTAAAACACAGTTTTTCTTTCTTTGCCCTTAATGCACATCTTTGTTTTTTAAACCACAGGTTTGAAATCTTGCACACAGGTACTTCTCACCCTAAGTCACCCTTTAACATAAAATATTTATATAATAGTAAGCACACTTGTCTTTCAAGCAGGAAATTGAGGTTCAATTGTAGCCTGTGATAGTAAACTATTTGTAATCAAATACTTCCCTTGATGTTGTGGCCCTAAATCAGCTTTGATGGGATCATGTTGTTTTTGGAGCACATAATCTCTCATCATTACACCACCATCGCAACTTTCCAAGTGCTGTTCCTCTGTAATATCTAACTGTACAACTCCACAGCTGAGTAACATCTCATTTTTCCCACTTTAAATTTACATCAAACTTTTAAAATATTTTTTTGGGGAAAAGAACCTAATGTGGTTGGTGTCTGTTTGTAAGACAATATGTCTGTTTGTTCCAACACCACTCAAAAATGGCTGAACGTATTTTCATAAAAATGTGAGGATAACTAAGATATATTACAACTAACAGTAATATAATAATAATAATAATAATACTGTAATATAATATGTTGGTCTCCTTCATAATAGTAGAAACTAACTTTAAAGCTGATTTCTCGAAGGTAAATGATAGTCCAACCAAGGCAGCTCAGGGACAAAACAAGTGGTGATGATCTTAATGGAATGTGATACAGTATAATCCATATATATTTATGCAGATTTCATTCATCACTTCAAATGATCCCTTCCATTTCAAATAACTGTATTTCCCTATGAATCTGTGTTTTCCAGCTATACATCTCTGGTCAAACTGCTTCTGCCATTGACTACTGCATATGTCTTGCTCAGACAAGTGTAAACTAAATTTTACAATGGAGTTTTGAATAAAATCTCTGCAACATATAGACCCAGTTAGTTATCCTCAACTTCTTAAAGGTGTTCATTCTTAAAATAACAGTCCGGTTCGATGCTGCTACATTAAATGGTTTACAGGGATCCAGCAGCCATGGGGACAAGGCTAGTTGTTGTGTATATAACCCATAAAGAGAAGAGAGTTATGCAATGAAAAATGATAGAAGCAGGAATAATATGGCAGTTATTGTGAACTAAATGGCCCATACACTGAGAAGAACAATTTCCAGCAGAAAACAGTTGTGTTTCTATCCTAGCTGGATTACATGAGGAAAAACCCCTGGCTTAATGGCAGGATTTAATGATGTAGTATAAGACCAACACTAGATAAATGTTAGATAGTAATCTGACATGCCCAGTAAATCTGCTAATGAAAATGACACCTGGTTTCACCAGTCATTCACTGTACGACGTATCTTCCATAAAGAGTCGCATACCAGTTTAACATTAATAGTAAGGTGTTCTTTCTTAAAATTGTCAACGATGGCAAGACCTTTTGTTGCATTAACTGCATCCAAACAATGAAACTCTTGAATAGCACATTAGTAAAAATATATTGCACTTATATTGAATGGAAGCATTAGACTTCAATACACTGCCATAGGTTAAACATTAGACTGTTGTATTGTAAGTATATAGAATACAATGCTAACAAATGGCGTCTAAAATGTGTTTTAATAACTGTCAGACTATACATGGCACAAAAAATAGTAAGTATTAGTGACATACAGTAGCTCAATGAATTTGTATGTAGAAAAATGGATAAGTAGTATTAGTGATGGAAGAAAAGGAAATGTACATTTTCAAAAGGGTGCCATGTACTTGTACATATGCCCTCACTGAGGAGAAATGCCAAGTGTCATGTATGCAAATACCCTTTGCTTATGGTTTTTAGGCTAAAATCTATACTGGAAAAGAAACCTTTATCACCTCCATCACAAACTGCTCTAAATCCGAGTTTGGCAAAGGAATTCCTCATCTGACTATGACATACTCTGTGAGAATACAAGGTATTATAGAAATCAAGGGGATAAAGTTTTCAACAGAACATGTAAACATGAAAGTATGAAAGCACACAGGAATTCAGAAATTTACTTGTGACAGCTTAACATTCAGAATAATAAAAAAGCTGCATTTGTGCAGGCAGCGAAGAAGCTAAAATCAAGGCTCTACCTAAGCATTACAACATTTACTCTCTAACGCCTTAGGCAGATTTACTTTAAATATTCTTTCAGTGGATTTTAACACTCTGTGTTTCTACAGAGAATTGCCTTTGAAATGATACATGATATAAAAGAACTGAAAATATTTATGAGAAAAAAAGATGAGTCTATTAAAAATGTTTTTCTTTTTCTTTTATACACTGTTAGTTACGTAGGGCAACATGTACAAACTGGTATTCCAGTGTGGGTATCTCCCTCTTCCTAATATTTGATTGGATGTTTTCTCAAATGGATGTAATAAAATAAAGACTTGTTTTTTCAAAAGCAGTTGTGTATTGTGGCTAGCATATTCCTTTTCTGTTATCACTTGTTATCCTGTTCAGGCCAGGATCTTATCCTTGTTTTGGTTGTCATTAAGGTAGACTCTGGCCCCGTGGGCACCTCAATTAAAACAAGTTGATTTCTAAAACCGATATATGGGCATATGTGTTGATGGAGTAATTTCTGTTGTCATACATTTATTGATATTGTGATGCTTTATTTATTTTACACAATATGTACAGTTTATAAAAGCAGTATATATTCTATAAACTTGGGGTACTTGTAGCCCACCTTGGACCCAAAAGCAAAACAAAGGAAAGCCAAGAAAAATACCAAACAAAGTAGCGTGAATTAATACAAAATATGGGCAGGGGGAGGAATAATATGCAGGAGAAACTGAAAAGTACACAAACAGTATAATAAATTTACAAGCATCTCCTCACTCATTCACTCACTCACTCATCAGGCTTCAACTACCTTCATGCTAGTGAACCCTTGCCAAACTCTACCCTACCAACTCCAAGCTCAGTGTAAGTGTAAAGTATTTGTTAAATAATAATACTGGGTAAAACAAGGGTGGAAAAACACCAAGACCAGGGGTCAAATTTATAAAACTTGCTTATGTACATTGTTGTCTTCTTTTTCCACACAAAAGTCAAAATTTTTAGAAGAAAACTTGACGGGGGAAAATGCATATATTTACAGCAGCTTTGATCCATGGGAAATGATAAGTAAAGAAATTCAGCCAAATCAGCTAACTGCCGACTCATATGATATAATTTATATCTACGAACGTCTATTATAATGTGCGTTGATGTGACAAACATTAAACCTCAAAAGTTATGAATATGAAGCACTCAAATTATTATGGTTGCCTGTTAAGGAGCCCAATCCTGTGTACTGTAGATCTCTTTTGGTTTTTCATCATTTTTATATAGGCTACCTGTTGTCTCTTCTCTGGTAACTTGTTGGCAAATCAGGAATATCTCAGCTAAGCTTCAGCTAAGCTCTGTAAGCTCCATAATGCCGACTGTGCTGGAAGTCATTAATTGACTAACAAAGTTTCTTTATGGTGTGGATGTGCAGTCATACAACATAACATGTTTTTGCCAACATAAAAAGGCAATTTGCAGCAGTGTCCAGTTTACCTGATATAATAGGGGCAAGTGAATGTATTCATATTGCAATAAAGAAAACTAATAAAAATGAAGCAGCTTTTGTTAACCATTAAGCAATTACATTCCATTAACACACAAGTCATCTCCGATGCCAAGGATATTGTGGCTCGGTGGCCTAGGTCATCCCATGACTTGTTTATTTTGAAGCAAAGTGCAAAATCTATAAAAAGTTACAAAATATAACAGCTAATATCACTTAGACAGAACGTCACCAAACAAGAGTGTCTTCAAATGCTTCTTGAACACATTGAAGGAGTCAGAGTTTTGAATGGAGTTGAGCAGCTTGGTCCACCAACCAAAAGCTACACAAGAAAAGCATCTGGAACGAGGTTTAATGCCACACAGAGGCTGCATTGCCAAACCCCATTCATCAACAAATCTGAATGGTTGAGAAGGAGAATAGGACCTCACAATTTTCTCCATACATATATTTTTCATATGGCCTTTTCTATTCATTGTAGCAACAATCATGTCATTACTTGTTACAGGTGATAGTAGCCATCTGCTCAGATGCTGGCACCTTATGCCTTTTCCTGACCCCTGCCCCAGAACACAGAAGAGTAGTATTATAATGCCATGTTTACTCAGTTGTGGAGTGTGGCACATGTCTTCTCAAATGCAGGTGGTGGTGCCTCAGTGCATTAGGTGGGAGGGTTTTCTACTAGCCAGTGAATGTCTGCAGCATTGTGATTGTATATGTATGAGGCTGATTACCATAGTCTATATATCGTTGTTTCATGGTGGCTACTGGGTTTAGTTTGAGGCGCATTCATACACTTAATTTACGAGATTAATGTGATTTTTAAAAGATAAGTTGCATACAAATATGCGTATGCCAAGCTTTATAACTTAGATTTTTTTTTGTTTTTTTGGCGTACACATACTTTCACACTGGAGTCCACTTACAGTTTTAAAAATGAGACTGCAGTAGGAGAAGTGTAATTAATGATCAAGCTGAGATCAACAAACCAATGGGAAGTCAGAAAAAATTATTTTCAAAACCCAAAAAAATGATCAATGAAAAAGATAACAAAAGATCAATTATCAGTCAACTATGATATCACAATGCATACAATGACAGTGCCAATGAAAAAACACACATTCAAAATGGTGACATGATACCATAATAAATAATAATAGTATACAACTGAAAAAACAAAAGCAAACTTGAAGAAAACATTACTGACATCAGCAAAATGCATATTTTGACAGAGCCATCTCCCTTTATGTGTAACAAATACAATACCCTCAGTTTATGTAAGAATGTAAGATATAATGATCTTCAAACTCCAAATCACCTTCAGAAGGAGAAAGCCTAATTCTAAAATACTGAATTGGAAACACAGGTCTTAATCATTATACATCATAAGCATGAAGGAGACCAGTTCCACCTTCATATCGATAGTACAAGGGCCAATATATTGTGGATGTCGTTTATAGAGTGAAACTGTCAGACAGGTATGCCTTATGTGAGCCTTACATTCTGACATGCTATGAAATTAGGAAGGACTTTCCTTTTGTCTTTTGGTATGGTTCTTGGCATAGGTCCCTGATGTCAAGACGTTCCCCTCAACTTGCTTCCACTTTGCTTTTAGGTTACTGAGGTAATATGACAGGCTTGGTTTAGATAAACCAGTTGAATCGAAACTACAAATGATGATTTATAGCCTTGTAAAGTTTAAAGTTGGGACATTCAAGTGCTCAAGGATTGATGAATGTTTCTTGGAAACTCACTGGAGCAGATCATACCAGTCTGACTTTGAGGAATCATCCTTGCTTAGACAGTATTTTTTAGCCCAAAGTTAAATTTAACTGTATGTCTACATTGGAAGAAAAATGTCAACAAAATCTAGAAGTTAGCTGTGGCATAATCCAAAAGGTTTGGGAGGTATTAGACATAGGTAAATCAACAATAAAGTTAATTGAGATTTCCTCCTAGGGTCGATTGAAAGGAGGAACTTGTTGCAAAAAAGCAGTGAATCTAGTGGTTGAGAGTTTAGGTCTACTATGTACTTCACAGTTGTTCACATATTCCGTAACATATGTAATAATTGTGGGCCACTAAAAATACAGTCTAAATAATTTTAGCATTTTCTTCACACCCAGATGACTAGCAATAAGAGAGTCGTGACTCCATTGCAAAACATTCTCATGTAAGATGTCCAGAACAAACTATAACCCAGACGGGATGTGTGGTGGTACAGCCTTTGTTATACACACCTTTCTAATTGTACGTAATACCTCTTCAGGATCATCTAGAATACTGACTGACAACAATTGTTCCTGAGGAATTAAATTATCAGGCTCACTAACAATATGATCTTCTTACATGAAATGTAGAGACCACCATGCTTATGCAGATATACAAAAAATATCTGTTTCAATGAAATCTTGAAAAAGAAGAACAGTGAAGATCTAAAAAATATTGATCTTGTCTGGTCCACAAATCATTTAGAAGCAACTTTCAGAAATAAATAAACAGCTTTGTAAAGCCTGGTGATGTAGAATTAGAGCACTAATAAGCCATAGAATTCAATAAAATATTTTATTAACAGCAAGAATTGGTTTTAATTAAGAAATTGGTTGGAGCAAAAGTAGTTGCCCTTCATGAACCAAGTCTAAGTTAGGTGGTTATCAGTTTTTCTCCAAATAAACATTTTCTGAATTTTTATATTTTGGACTATTTTGTTGTTCATGACAAGGGTCATTGCAACTTTGTGATCACCAGACATTGCAGTGACAAAAGATGGCAGTGCATTTCAGTATTCAGTAGGTAGATGTCCTGCATTTCTTAGGACAGCCCTGTATATCAACCCAATTTGGCTACTTCGACTTATTCTTAGAATATTTAATTTTTCCTGTGATTTACTACAGATGTTAATAATTTCTCATTGCAACAATTTATTGAAGGTTGTGCCTCATTAGGTGTATTATATATGTGAAGTACACTTAATTTCAAATCAATACTTTCTCTTTATTAATCAATTCTGTGTTTGTAATTTTTACAAGCTGGAAACAGCACACCAATCCTTTGTTAAAGTGCTCACTTTCTAGATAACTTGCTTTAGTCATGTATACATGTGAAATATTGCTCCAATTGAAGACTATAGCCCATAGAAAAAGAAGGTCCAGCCCAACACTTCCAGCTAAGATATAACTGTTGCTTCAAGTGGCACTGTCAGTACAATTGCTAAGTGGTGTTGTTACGGTTTTTACAGTTTATGGTCAGTGCTTTGCATCCTATGAGGTGGTCTGCTTCCTTTTTCTTATTGTCATTATTAGTTTGACCTGTGAAACATGTTGTTAGCATTACCACATTAGTTACTACCACGTAAATAATGTGGTCTATATGATCTGACTGGTGTGTAGGACTTCCTTATAGTTCCACAGAGCTATTGTACGTGCAAGCAGTATTAATTTAATTGAAAGATACATATGTGCATGCTAATACAAGAATACGAAATTTTAGGTTACAATTAGCAGGTATTTTAAAAAGTATAATAATTCATGTGAGTATCAAAGTATCAAAGTATCGGTACCCTCACTACATGTACCAAAAATCTAGTTACTCAATTTATAAGTAATTTCATAAATAAACATTGCATTGTGTTTTTGTTTAATACCAATTTGTTTTCACAGTAGTATATTTGTAATATTGTACAGAGCGCTCAGATTAAAAGTTGAAATGCTCTTTTGTAAGAATATATTGAATAAAATTGAATTATTTGACATAAACACTCCAGGCACAATTTCCACAGTATGTTTTAGGCAGAATGATAAATACAGACTGGATTTCATTCATCCGTCTTATAAATCAGTTTTAGTCCAATGCAGGGACATGGAGCCAGCTCCAGCAGCATCAGGTATAATATGAAAGTCCACTACCAGGTTCACTCATTCTCAAATTCATCCTGAGACGACTTAAAGATACAAATAACCTAACACTCACAGATTTAGCTTAAACTTGGAGTGCATAGGAAAACATGCATGCATCACACAGTACTTTCAACCATACCACTGGACTCTTGGAGTTTTCATTAGATGTTCCCAGTATGACCATTAAGTGGATTTAGATTAACCACTTTCACATATAATTTGAACCATTTTCAAATGTTGCAACAATTACATATTCTTGTAATATTGTATCTTATGTACCTGAGCAAATGAAATGCATTTAGCACTTTATAATTTGTGCTCAGATAAAAGTGCCATCCTTTAGTTCAAATACAAATGGTTTGGATTATGTGGAACAGCATGGTAATTCTTTCAAAAGTGTTACAGGGCCTTAAGTTCTTTCCTTATGATCTTATGTATTTTACTCCTGTTAACCCAAAGTAAAAAAGGAAACCTTTACTACCACTGTTTATCCATCAGGTACGATGAAGCACTATGTAGTACAGATCTCCAAAGACAGAGATGGAAGAGAGTGGACCCTGGAGCACTTTGTTCTCTACTTGTTCTTCTTTCGGCTGGTCCTGTTAGGGTTTGCCACAGCGGATCATATTTTTCTATACCTTTCTGTTACATCTTGCTCTGTTACATCCATCGCCTGCATGTCCTCTCTCACCACATCCATAAACTTTCTCTTAGGCTTTCCTTTTGCATGGCAGCTCTATCTTTAGCATCCTTTTCCCAGTATACCCAGAATCTCTCCTCTGCACATGTCCAAACCCACGCCTCATTACTAATCCTATCCATCCTCGTCACACCCAATGCAAATCTTAGCATCTTTAACTCTGCCACCTCAAACTTTGTCTCCTGTTTTTTGGTCAGTGCCACCGTCTCCAGCCCATATAACAGCTGGTCTCACTACTGTCCTGTAGACCTTCCCTTTCACTCTTGCTGATACCCGTTTGTTACAAATTACTACTGACACTCTTCTCCACCCATTCCACCCTGCCTGCACTCTCTTTTTCAACTCTCTTCCACAATCCCTGTTACAATGTACTGTTGATCCCAAGTGTCTAAACTCATCCACCTTCACCAACTCTACTCCCTGCATCCTCATCATTCACTGACATCCGTGTCATTCACATACATGTATTATGTCTTATTCTTATTGCCCTTCATTCCTCTCCTCTCTAGTGCATATCTCCAACTCTCCTCAAGCTGCTCCCTACTCTTGCTACAGATCACAATGTCATCAGCAAACATTATAGTCCATGGGGACTCCTGTCTAATCCTGTCTGTCAACCTGTCCATCCATAAGAAAGGGCTCAGAGCTGATCCCTGATGTAATCTCACCTCCACATTGAATGTATCTGTCACTCCTACAGCAGACCTCACCACTGTCACACTTCCCTCATACATATCCTGTATCACTCTTACATACTTCTCTGCCACTCCCAACTTTCTCATACAATACTACAACTCCTCTTGAGGCACCCTGTCATATGCTTTTTCCAGGTCCACAAAAACGCAATGCAACTCCATCTGGTCTTCTTTAAACTTCTCCATCAACATCCTCAGAGCAAACATTGCATCTATGCTCTTTCCTGGCATTAAACCATACAGCTGCTCACTAATCATCACATCCCTTCTTAACCTAGCTTCCACTACTCTTTCCCATACCGTCATGCTGTGGCTCACCAGTTTTATCCCCCTGTAGTTACTACAGCTCTGCACATCCCCCTTATTCTTAAAAATCAGTACCAGTACACTTATTCTCCACTCCTCAGGTGTTCTCTCACTTTCCAAGATTCCATTAAACAATCTGGTTAAAAACTCCACAACCATCTCTCCTAAACGCCTCCATGCTTCTGCAGGTATGTCATCTGGACTAATGGCCTTTTCATTCTTCATCCTCTTCATAGCTGTTCTTACTTCCTCCTTGCTAATCCATTGCACTTCCTGACTCACTACCTACACATCATCCAACCTTCTCTCTCTCTCATTCTCTTTATTCATCAGTCTCTCAAAGTACTCTTTCCATCTGCTCAACACATCTTCATTGCTTGTGAGTATGTTTCTATCTTTATTCTTTATCACCCTAACCTGCTGCACATCTTTCCCAGCTTGGTCCCTCTGTCTAGCCAATCGGTACAGGTCCATTTCTCCCTCCTTAGTATCCAACCTCTCATACAACTCATTATACGCTTTTTTTTTTAGCCTTTGCCACCTCTCTCTTCACCTTGCGCCTTATCTCATTGTACTTTTGTCTACTTTCTGCATCTCTCTGACTATCCTACTTCTTCTTTGCCAACCTCTTCCTCTGTGTACTCTCCTGTACTTTCCCATTCCACCACCATATTTCCTTTTCTTCCTTCCTCTGTCCAGATGTCACTCCAATCACCCTTCTTGCTGTCACCCTTACTATTTCTATTGTAGTTGCCCAGCTGTCTGGTAACTACAACAACTGGTAACAATGACACCCAGTGCCTGTCTTACCTTCTCTTTGAACTCAACCTTGTAGTCTTCCTTTTTCAACTTCCACCATTTGATCCTCACTCTCCTCCTCTTCTTGATCTCCAGTGTCATCTTATAGATCACCATCATATGATACCTAACTGCACTTTCCCCTGCCACCAATTTGCTGTCTTCAATTTCCTTCAGATTGACCCTCCTGCATAGGATATAATCTACCTGTGTGCATCTTCCTCCATTGTAGTACATCACCCTATGCTCCTCCCTCTACTTAAAATACGTATTCACAGCGTGCACATCCTTATCGCAAAATTCACTGTCATCTGACCTTCTTCATTCCTCTCCTTGGCACAATACCTAACTATCACCTCCTCATCTCCACTGTTCCCTTCACCAACATGTCCCTTGAAATCCACTCCAATCACCTCTCTATGTCTCTTGGGTACACTATCCATCACTTCATCCATCTCACTCCAGAAATGTTCTTTCTCATCCATCACACACCCAACTTGTGGGGCATATGCACTAACAACATTCTTCATCACACCTCCAATTTCCAACTTCATAATCATTACACTGTCTGACACTCTTTGCACCTCCAAAACACTCTTGACATACTGTTCCTTCAGAATAACCCCTACCCCATTTCTCGTCCCATCCATACCAACATAGAACAATTTGAATCCACCTCCGATCCACCTGGCCTTACTCCCCTTCCATTTAATCTCTTGCACGCACAGTATATCAACCTTCCTTCTCTCTATCATATCAGTTAAATGAATTCAGTTACCAGTCATACTGCCAACATTCAAAGTTACTACCCTCAGTTCCACTCTCTTTACATTCCTCCTCTCCTCCTGCCTCCGGACACGTCATCCCCCTCTTCTTCTCAGCACCTTGTTGGCTAACAGTACTGATGGTGGCCATTGTTAACCGGGCCTTGACCAATCCAGTATGGAAATGTGTATTGTTGTCCACATAATGATCTGGCAAAATTTTACACCAGATGCCCTTCCTGAAGTAAACCTCCCCAGTTATCAGGGCTTGGGACCGGCACTGGTTTGTGCATCTCCTGTGGCTGTTTTCAAAGATATATTTTATATGTTTTTTCACGTGATTAGGCCCAGTTCTCAGTGTGGGGAAGTTGTGCAAGTTCTACAGTAGCACAACAAAAGTCATTCTCATCTGAAGGCTTTTTTTTTACATCTTCAAACTACCAGTCGATCCAACCCAAAAAACATCTCACTTTGTTTTCAGTATAGATCAAAAGTATTTATTTTGAGTTCTTTTAGTTCTAGCTGTGAGGAAAAGGAATATTTATAGTTTCTTTAAGCACTCTGAACAATATTGAGTATTACCTTGTGAAAAACTGAATTTATCCTTAGAGTCAGCCTTGTTTCTTGGAAAAGATTTGAGTTTAAAAAGAGTGCTTGCAGTTTGGCAGATGCAAGACTATCCAAAGTGTTAAATGGATTGTTCCTGCAGAGCTCATTCCAGGGCTGAAGGAAGAACTAAAGAACATGTACACAGATGTGGAAGAGAGGTTCGACTTTAAATTACTGAGTCTTACAGTAAACTAGATTACGACATAATTAAATTATACATTTTTAAATCCATACATCGACTTTATGGGCCTGTTCTTCTTCCTCCTTTGAAGTACAGCGAGTGTGAATAAACCTAAGCATGCCAATCCATTAAAGGGTGCTCTAAAATATATAATCAAAGGACTAGTTTATAGACATGATGAAAAAAATAAGAAATTGGAGTAATCAAAGAAAAACTAAGAGTACATGGGAAAACATTAAAAATTCCATGCAGAAAACAACCAGACTAAGTGTCACTGGCACTAAATACTGTGTCACACTGTCATTCTGCATAAACCACTAGTGATCAAATGTGCAGTTTTAATGCTGTCCCAAGCCATTTCATAATTATATTGATAACCAAACTCTTCTGTCTGTTTAATGTCACATGTAAGATTATTAATCTTTCTACATTTATTCCTGAAATGACATTGCCACACTACAGTGACTCTTATTTAATCATCCTTAACACCTGGGAGTATATATTCTTCTCATTGTTTCTTGCACTATTACATAATATTATTAACTATGGAAAACGTCCCACGATATTAAGGTTAGTTTTGTCACCATTCATTTTAAAGCACATTGCAACTGATCTTATTAAATGCTTTGTGCCATTCTTAAACATTATAAAGGGAAAGTAGCATATTGACCCCACTAGTATTAACATGCTCTGCATGCCCGAGGCTGGCACTGAACACCAGCTTAGCTGTGATTGAAAATAAAAGGATAGGTAGCAGCACCCTCTGCTTACTGCAGTGAATAATGATTGTTGTCATTTGTTCTGTTTTGCTTCTCTTTAATATTCTGATTTCTGTATTTGTTACTTTGGCATTTTGAATGATTTTATTGCTGTAATGGTGACATTTGTATCTTGTTCCACCATGGTAAGCAATGTTTTTGTGGTACTTTTGTGTGAATGCAGATATGTTGCTGGTAGCAACAACATACTGTGCTAATCACGTGTTTGGGCATCTACTAGTGCATGTCGTTATCAAGAGATCTCTATTTAAGATGCCAGTGCAGCAATACATGCATCTACATAAAGTATTAAACACTCTCAAAAGCTATATTCAACATTTTCTCTTTAGCGCAGGTGGAAGATTCCACAAAAGTGAGTGTTAGGGCTCCTGCTTTACCTCTTTGACTGGTGCTTTTTATCCCATTTTTATTGATAAAATGAAAAAAGAGTACAGTAAACAGAAATCAACAATAACTGGTTGTTGGGCTATGTAAGAACACTAACAAAAACACTCACCCACCAACCCCACCTGAGATGGCTAAATTAACAGAAACACAATAAAAAGAGTTGACAGGTAAGCTGGCATACATACAAACACCCCACACAGGAGCACGTGGAAAAGTAAGGAAGAAAGTAATGAGGAAAGGCGAAAGTGCCTCATGGAGCTATCCTCAACCAGCTCTTTACCAGCTTTACAGCATGACGCTAATTGTCAATAGGAGACATGCAGATAGTTCAAGGAGGGCAAGATTATAAAATGAAGACTTCTAGATTGTAGAAGAGACCTGGTTTTGATGCTTTAGCTAATTAACAACTTCCCAGTTTTTAACCCCTATCCATTTCCAGACCCTGACTTGTCTCTGGATTTTAAGAAAATCCATTACCCAGTCCTCCATGTGAACTACTTAAAGTGTTATGTGCCCCAAATCTAACCAATGATGTTCTAATGGAAGGCAGAAACACATCAGAGTGGGATCCCACTGAAAGGGAAAAAGAAAATATGATGATTCAGTACTGTGCACATAAAGTGATATTCATTCCATCATTCCTCCCACCCATTTACCTTGACTTGCTTCAATTTTAGCTCGCAGGTGACTTCATAATGTATGGTTTTAAGGACTGTTACAGATGGAGGTCGCTGTCGTCCTCTTGAACCCTCTGACTTGACTCCAGACACCAGGTAAAAGTCCAAATATTATTTTTATTTGAAGAATAACGTGCACAAAGCACCCTCCACTCCACAAAACTCATAAATCACCAATAATTAATCAATACAATCCTCCACACTCCCAGACGCTTTGCCACCCTTCCACCCAGCTCAGCTCCCCGTCTGGGATTTCCCATAGTTCTTTTATAGTCCTTGACCTGGAAGTGTTTTGCTCTCTCTGTCCACGTGACTAGGAACACTTCCGGATCATATAGAAAATCTTCTTGTTCACGTCATTCTTCCTGTCGCTATGACTACAACGTACTTCCAGGTTATAGGGCACATAATAGTCTCTGGGCCTTCCTGCAGCATCCCCTGGAGGTTCCCATGGTATCCAGCAGGGTTGTGATGAAAAACTCCATGATGCCCTGCTGGAACTCGGGGCACCTCTATGTTGCAGGCAGGGCTCCACCTGGTGGCCTGGGGGTATTGGCCGGGATAAAAGGCCGGCCATGTCCCACAGGACCTTAGGTGGCAGAGATTTATTTTCTCTAGAATCTGCAGATTATGTTTCTCTCCTCCATTGTTGGATAGCCTTAATCTAATTAATTTATACATTATTAATTATTTAGGCTATTACAGTTAAGAGGATCAAGGTCCTTAAAAATTAACAGTAGCTAAGTTTCCATCCAGTTTTTTGTGACGTTTTGTTATCGACAAACAGAATATACGTAAAAAAAATGTGCGAAATTTGCTGTCTCCAGCCTGTTTCCATCCAACTGGCTTTTTATCGATAAAATGGTGTGCGTGATGACGTCACCCCCCCAAAACGAACTGTCGCATAAGTTTTGTTGTATCGCGAAAAAAATCTGCCCTTGAGCCGTTTCCATACATAATTTTGTGTATGTCGCAAATTATCTACCTTTTGTTTTCCACGTTACACCCCCTCCACTAAACAAAGAAACAAAGAAATGGAGAGATTATTCAGACAGTTTTTTGAAATTTGCCAGCTTACTGTTATTTCAGTTTCACAAATAATTGGAATTGTACATAATATCCGAAGACGGCAGCAGAATGAAGCAGTTGCTTGTCTGATAGCCCTAGAGCTCGTAGAAAGTACCCCAGTGCGACGAAACCCACGGGTATGGGAGAGACGACGGAATAAGACCTTCTGGGAGGAGGTGGTGGAGAGACACTTCACAGAAAATCTCTGGCTGCAACATTTTAGAATGACACGGCCGACGTTTGAAATGTTGTGTGGATTCATCAGTCCTGATGTTGCGCCCATCACAGGTTGCCACCGACCACCGGTTCCAACCCAAAAGCGGATTGCCATCACCCTTTACAAGCTGGCAACCTGCGCCGAGTATAGAGTAGTTGGAGAAACTTTCGAGGTTAGTAAAACTACCGTCCATCGATGTGTATATGCTGTGTGCACCGCTATTAAAGAAAAATTAATGCAGCGTTATATCAGACTTCCGACTGTAGCGGAGGCCAATGAAATTGCATACCGCAATTCCTTGGTGCATCTTGTGCCACAGATTTACGGTGCGCTGGATGGCACGCATGTGCCTATTCTTCCCTCGACGGAAGGCTACCGCGATTACATTAATCGCAAAGGGTGGCCATCTATTGTTCTCCAGGCCCTTGTTGATGACAGGTGCATGATACGAGACATTTGCGTTGGCACTCCTGGAACTGCCCATGATGCAGCTGTGTTTGCAGCATCGGATCTGTACAGGTGAGCCTACCTTTCAACATCCCTTCTCAGTGCGATAACAACTGAATTAGTACTGTAACCTGCTTCCCTTAAGGTTTTTAATTAAAACTGAAATTTGAATTAATACAAAATAACGACGTTTAATAAAAAAAAAACTCTCTTCATCAGACCATGCGAACCGCTCCGCCATTCTCGTTTTGATTGCACGTGATATGTGACACATTTATTTGCGTTAAAGCCCTTTTTTCCGACAAAAAGTGTTTCCAATGTAGTTTTTGCGACATCTGAAGTATCGATATGGAATTTATGCGCTAAAGTTAAATGGAAAAATATTATGTTGACATGTACAACATTTTATCGATAATTAGCATTTCCATCAGCTATATCGGTAAAAAAATTTGAAGCGCTAAATATTTTTTCGCAAAAACTCCTTGGATGGAAACCTGGCTAATGTGAATTTGTGTGCATATATATAGCCATCCATTATCTGACCACATTTTGTCTCATATAAAATCATTGGTTTCATTTCCTGTTTGTGTTTTTGACAATGGTATGTTGTGCTTTTATGTGTTTTTATCAAATGATATTTATATTTAATTTAATTTATGTTTATTTAATTTATATTTAATTTTTAACTTCTACTCTGTATATCTATTTTCAAAATGTGTACAGTACCCTGAAAATAGAGACAATTTCCTAAAAGAATTATTCAGTTCAATTGAATAATTTAACAATGTTTTTAATGTCTACCAAACATTAGACAAAATGAGGAATTAGGAGTTTCATACCCGAAGAAGGAGCCAGAGTTGCCTCAAAAGCTTGCATTTTGTAATCTTTTTAGTTAGCCAATAAAAGGTGTCATTTTGCTTGACTTCTCACTACATGCAAGATATAAACAAATGTTAAAAGGGTATTTAAATGCTTTGTTTTCTTGCTGTTTACTTTACCTGCCTATCAAATGCTCAGGTGCCCATATGATTTCTGCCACCAGATTTATTTCTTTAATGTATGCCTCCAATAGTTATAATTAAGTTCGTGTTAAAAATTTATTTTCCATCTCAGACAATCACTACTGATAAAAGTGGTATAGAGTAATATAATTATGTTTCTATAAATAATTAAATGCTAGAAATTATATGCTTTTAAAAGCTAAGGTTAGAGATTTGTTGTTATCTTACTCTCACTTCAGTAACATATTTTTTTTATTACCATGTGTACCTTTATTTCCAATTGACACTTTCTAAATAAGCACCTACAGTTATAACATAGCTGATGAAGAAACTTTAGGATTATCTATAGTACATGTACACATTTCTAGGTTGTTGCTCCTAACACTCTCTTTAAAGAAAATGTCATTTTTTGCCACTTTGATGCTTATGCCATTGGTGTTACTTGCCTCTCATCTCATGTTTGTAGGCAGCCATAGCCCCCCACACATTAACCAGTGTTTTGCTCTGCATGTCCTTTCCTCACACACCACATTTTCTGTCTGCATTTTATTTATAACTACAGAGCTTTTTAATTACAGTATAACAACACCTGTTGAAATATTTAATCACTTGGCAAAATCTTTGAAATTGCTTTTAATTGTCTCTACCTAAGGCAGAAGGATCAAATGATGCTCTGTATTTAGAACTGACCAAATGTTGGCATTAGTCTAGGAGCATAGCGTTTCCAACTGAACACAGAGGTGAACTGGAGTATAGTTCCTAAGTATGTACTGAATTAGCAGAAATTCTGTGATGTAAGATCATTTTTAGAAAATATTTCAAAAATCTGTAAATACAATTTTATACCTTAATAAGCTGTGATGTTAGCAGTACAAGCTAGACCTGCCATTTGCCTGCTCAGTCCTTGGAGTTGTAACCACAATATGTTGGGACTCCGGAAAGCACAAGCTAAGCTGCACCATCCTCAGTCAATTTCTTTGCAAGACTTTTATATCACTTGTGTTTGAATTCGCAGTTACTGTGAGATCAACACAGATTGAGTCGGGGGAAGACTCATTACTGTAACACTATGTAACTAATAATGCTGTTGTACAGATACTTCTGGTGCTAGCCTTTCTTGGGAAAGGTAAGGATAACACATGCAGTTGGCTTGCCTCCAAGAATTTTATAATTTCTACTAATGACCAATTAAACTAGACTGCTTACAAGAAGGTAATTTCACAAATAAAAACTAGCAGATGTGAAAAGTTGGATAAAGTTCAGGGGCTAATGCGATAGTGTGACAGTGATTACTGTATTAGTAAATATGTCTTAGTTGTCCAGGGTATACTGACTTGCCACTGATTTCCAACACATGTGCCTACCACAAGGATTTTTTTTTTATTACCACCTTTGGCTATACAAATTATAATGTATAATGTAAAATTTTGGGTTAAAGGAAAATGATTTCTGTATTTGTTGCTTTGGCATTTTGAATGATTTTATTGCTGTAATGGTGACATTTGTATCTTGTTCCAGCATGGTAAGCAATGTTTTTGTGGTGCTTTTGTGTTAATGCAGGTATGTTGCTGGTAGCAACAACATACTGTGCTAATTACGTGTTTGGGCATCTACTAGTGCATGTCGTTATCAAGAGATCTCTATTTAAGATGCCAGTGCAGCAATACATGCATCTACATATAGTATTAAAAACTCTCAAAAACTATATTCAACATTTTCTCTTTAGCGCAGGTGGAAGATTCCACAAAAGTGAGTATTAGGGTATATTAAGCATGCAAAAAAAAGCATTAACTATGTGGAATGCAAAAAATGACATTAAATTAGATTAGATTAAATAAATACAGCCAATCAATTGATAAATAAATTTAAAAAATGTATATTGTGCAGAAATTTCATAATGAACTTAGTATATCGGGAGTAAGCATTGAATTGCCTGATAGAAGTGGGCAGAAAAGACCCAGCAGAGGCACTTCTTTGCACACCGTGGTGGAATGAGCCTGTGGCTAAAAGTGCTTCTAGAGAGTGCCTCTTGGAGGGGATGGAGGGTATTTTTCATGATGGCATTCAATTTTGCCATCATCACTCTCAGCAGCCCTGTGATGGATGCTCTTTGGTATGTTTGCCCATACATTGTGCTTCTCTTGAGCTCAGGTTGCTTCCCCATGATACTGCAGCACAGAACACCACACTGGCTACTATGGACTAGTAGAACATCTCCAGCAGCTTGCTGCACATATCAAAAGACCTGAGTCTTCTTAGCAAGTGCAGTCTGCTCTGACCCTTCCTGTGCAGTTCCACTGTCTTGTGAGACCAGTCCAGTTTGCTGTTTATGTGAACCCCAGGGTACTTGTAGGTCTGCACCACTTCAATGTCCTCCCTCAGAATGTTGACTGGTCTCAGAGGCTCCTTCAATGGAAATCCACCACCTGCTCTTTTGTCTTGCTGATGTTGAGTTGGAGGTTGTTGTCCCTGTACCACAAGACAAAGACCTCCACAACCTTCCTGTAGATAGATAGATACTTTATTAATCCCAAGGGGAAATTCACAATAATCTGTAAAAATCTGTAATCTGACGTGTCTCCATTATTAATAATAATTTCAGAAAGATAAGTCCAAATCTTATGAAAATTCACAGAATTAATAAAAAAAATTAATGTTCTTCTCAACTGATTTTTAGAGGCTTTAGAAAATTAGATGAACAAGCAATTTTAGGCACAAAATAGTGAGAAAATGTTTCTTTGTCCTTAATCAGGCAAACCATCAATCTTTACTTTTAAAGCATTTTTAAAGCATATATAGTACCATTACAAGATACTTGTAAAGTTAACACATATCACCCAGAAGTGCTTCCAATGGGCAAAAGTCCTGGCACCGGAAGTACTGCTGGGTCCTCAATAACTGGGACCGCACTGCGGTTGGATGCTGGGAGGAAGGAAGACAACACTCGATTGGAGGAGAGCAAAGCGGCAGAGAAAGGAGAAGAGGAGAAAGTGCAGAAAAGACAACTTGTTTTTGGCTGTCTTTTGTGTTTGGAGTTTGGGGCTCATTGGTGCCCCCTAGCCTTCACAATAGATAGATAGATAGATAGATAGATAGATAGATAGATAGATAGATAGATAGATAGATAGATAGATAGATAGATAGATAGATAGATAGATAGATAGAAATGTTTGTCCCCACTGAGAAATTTGGCTTTTTACAGAAACTCTATAAATAAATACATGCAGAGAGAAAGAAATAAATATATGTGGTCTGAACACATACCAGAATGACTAAAAGGCAAGAATAAAGACATTTCTTTCAGACACTGAGCTGTAACTAAATAGATGATTTATAGATTTTTCTTAAAATATAGATATCACATTAATTTTATACAATTTCAGTTTATGTGAATTTCATAATTAGAACAGTGGTGCTGTATACTAATATCCGAGACCTAAGCACAGCAAACTGGTATTCAATAGTTTTGCTCGTTGTATGCACTATTACCGCAGAAACATGTCAGTATAAAAATAAAGTGAATCAAGTTTGTGCATTTTTAATGCTATAATCTGCTTTTGTTTTTCTCTAAGTCCAAGGTGGAGCCAAAAGGGTATGTTTTATGGTGTG
This sequence comes from Erpetoichthys calabaricus, assembly GCF_900747795.2. Classification (NCBI taxonomy): domain Eukaryota; kingdom Metazoa; phylum Chordata; class Cladistia; order Polypteriformes; family Polypteridae; genus Erpetoichthys; species Erpetoichthys calabaricus. Next base: position 236,000,723 of record NC_041395.2, read on the forward strand.
TTCACAGCCCTCAGGTCTATTTTATTAACAAGCAGTCCCTATCATTCTCGGTATTTCTTTGTTCATAGTCCAATATCTCTTTGATCTTGTAACATAAATACTACAATTTCATACTCTATGTTGCCAATTAAACTCCCTTGATTTTATCAGCCTTCTCCCCCAAGAGCTGATGAATTTCAGCCTTCTAAGTGTGCTCTTTGGAGACACTGCTCGAGAGTTTAACTACATCATTGCTAACAAGTTTCTGTTACCATACTAAAATTGCTAAACATAATTATTTATTGCAAAGATTAATAAAAGCCAAAAAGATGTGTAGTAGTACACAGTTGTATTAGGGTTTGGAGAGGGTGGTAGGAGAGAATTTAGCTTTCACACAGAATGTACCGTATCCATGTTATACCCTTGAACAGTCTCATGGAGTTTAATTTTCTGCCACAGATCCATAATTTTATATAATGAAGTTGAATGGTTATAGCCAATATAAGGAACATGGCAATGGGGGATGTTAACAAATTTAAAGGAAGTTCCTAAATCTGTGGTGGCATCAAAGAGGCCCAGTATGGTACCCATGGCTCCCTGCAATGTTTTCTAGTGTCCAGGCTAATTTGGAGTTGTCTGTTTTTTTAAATGAGTGTGTTGGGAATCAGGACTGCAAGGTGAGCTCCAGAAGTGGCATGACCTTTGGAATACTTCCTGGCCGTGGTTTAAAAGCTTCATTTGCTATATCAGCAAGCTTGGAGGTAACTCAAGGCATGAGTAAGAGAACACAGGGAAAGACGAGAGATGATGCAAGTGATTGTTCCCACATTGGTGCAGATGTTGAGCAGCTATAACCACACCTGTCCAAAAGGGGTTTGAAGCCATTTGGGTAGTACTGAATTTGTGCCAGAGCCGACTGGAACTCTGCTCCAGTATCTTTGATTGCTGAGACCTTTGCTCTCCAGGACCCCAAAATCTACATACTGTGTAAACATACATGTTTATAATGTTAAAAAAAAAACTGTTTATTTCACAGATGTTGTTTAAGCTTTATAAAATTAGCCTAGTTTTTTTTTTGATTGGCTGATGTGGAAGAAAATAAGTGTACTGGAACAACAAGCCACAAAAATCGACTTATATTATCAGGTCGGTGTAGTTAGAAAGAAGAGAGGGGAAAAAAACCTGCTAATGCAGCAGGTGTGGATGTTGACATGGATGTTTAGAAATTAAAGGAATAGGAGCAACACAATGGGATGAAAATGCAGCAGGCAAGGCTTACGTGAGTCAAGACTCTAGTATCAGTGTGCTGTGCACTGGACAATTATTTAACATTACAAGATATGCAAGTGAAATCTGAATGTACTGTATGTGTGTGAGTATGCATGTAATCAGTACTGATTTTGTGTATTTATTAGGTTGACGACATAATTTAATGTTAACAGCACTCAGCACACCTCCATTTTGTCCCTTGGGTTGTCACTATGAGCTCTGGCACCTTGTAATTTACAAGTTAAGCACTGTATTTGGGTAGTCCAGGAGAAGCTGCTATGATATTGATTTTTGTCTGTGTTTCTGTAAGATATTGAGTACACCCTGAAATTTACACCACATCTGTAAAAAAACCAAAGCTAAAACTACCTAAAATTAATTGAACACTAAAGATTTCTTGCTTTAGTTAGTTTTATCAAAGTCTTTCCTTTGAGAATTCATAGCTTGGAGACTGTGGTGAATCTTGTTTTTTATGGTGAATGTTGTTTTCTATGTGAACAGAATCATTTACAGTCTTGTCTCACTTAATGATGGCATATGGTTCTAACCAGTGTATCGTTAATGATTTGGTCAAATTGTATATTAAAGGGACAGGCCGTGCCTCTGTGTCTGTCATATTCGCCACACTGACTTTGGATATGAAAATGTAGCGCACCAGCAGCATGTCTCTGTGTCATTTGATTTATTGGATCTCCATGGAAGCTCTGTCATTAAAGCGCAATATTGTTAGTCTGGACGTTGTTAACAGAGTCATGACTGTAGTTTCATTTTTGGAAGTTTAATACATGTTTTTTCAACTGTTTATTAATTTGAATGTCGAGGATGATGTCATCATGGTTCAGATATCAAAAAACTCTTTCCGGAATTCACCACCATTATGTAATATTTCTGTGCACTCCATGAATAAAAGATGTCCTGGTTTTATCATTGCTGGATCACATTCTTAAAACAAATATTTTAACACACTTTTTCCAGGTTAAGTTACTCAGGGATTCTTCTAGATTAAGTTAAGGGCAAGAATTCCAAGTTAGTGTAGGAATATGCCACATTTATTTTTGACTCTGATTTCTGGTTTGCATTTTCAATTTGGTGAATGGGTTATATTAATTTTTCCTCCCTTAACTTTTCAAGATAATTATGATTCTGCTACATCTCTTTGGTTTTGTTCCATCTCCTGATTATTATTTATCTCTTAATAAAACAATATGAACACCAGTAACTACCTGGGTGTTTACAACAGATGCCTTTCTCAGAGTACAACCTTCTTAGATAGTGGCGATGTAATGCCGTCACATGCCACACACAGTTAACTATAGCATGGTGTTTCCCATGAAAACTTTCACAAAATGGCAGCAGTAGCATAAAGCAACAAGCAAAATAATGACATCACAAAAATAAGGATAAAATTAGAATTAATAAAAAAAAATCATTTAAAACTTTAAATAAAATGAAATGGTACAAACTAGCTGTGCTACTCATCTAAGATGGGATAAAAAGTAAGCAATCAACTTAGAGTTTAGTGTTACCGTTTGCAATGCAAACAATCTATTGTAAAAGTTTTTTGTAATGCATGTAGTAATAAAATGTGCTGCATTTATATTTTCAACAGATGGCACTTCACAAACATTTGTTGCAATAAAGTTATTACTACAAATGTTTGTGATGTGCCATTTGGAATAACAAATACCATGTATGTCTCTGTTGACAGAGACATTTTTTTTTCTTCTGGGTGAGCAAACGCTGGTATGTATTTCTGCTGCTGCGTGGAAGATCTAAGACTTGAACAGTCTTACCTGAATACAGTCTACAGATTGGACTTTTCTAAACCTGGAATTTTATTGTATTTAAATTTGATTTCACTGCTCTGGATTTAAGTCATCAGAATAAACACGAGCCCTTCTGGCCCTCCACAACATTTACTCTACTTACTCTGCTTACTCTAAATATACATCTGGCCATCTCTGCCATACTTGGTTTTAATTTTTGGACTCAGCTTTTTTTTAAATAGTATTTTCAGACTTTATATAGTACCTTCAGACCCAAACATTTACATAAACAGTTGAATGATCAAATACGCAAAGTTGGAACTGTTGAAGCTAAACCCGGCTACTTCCTCAAACTTGTGCGAATTACATTGTTAATGGAATTGTCCAGTGCGCATACTTCATTCACTGGGGCTCCCATTGCAGTTCTGCTTGTGTCTGGAAGGACTGCTGTGGATGAGCATCTTCTGTTAATCTATTCTATTTAAAGACTAGGTATTCAGCTGTCTGATCTGTCTTAGTTTGGTCTGTATTACGTTAGTTGATTGTGGTTCTCCTCTTTTATTTCTTTCTTAATGTTAGTCATTTCATTATTTTTAAAATGTGTCTTTTTACTGTTTTATTTTGTTTGTATGTTTGTTTTATCTTAATTGATTTTATTGTGCAGCACTTTGATTGACATTGGTTGCCTTTTAACTGTGCTATATAAATAAATATGACTTGACTTGAAGTAGAAACACACAGATACCTACTCTTTTATTAAGGTGGATATGAATGTGTTCTTAACAGAATCTTCTTCCTATAGGACTTTTGAATGAACCCATAGAGTCTAGATGGATAAAACTAAAACTGAACAATAAACAAGGATCCTGAACATCTCTAGATGTTATCCAAGACCCTCATGACTATTTCAATACATCAGATACGATACATGGGAACCAGCACATCTAGCCCACAGCTTTCTGAATTCTGAAGGGTGGTGAACTAACTGGGCAACAATATAGGCCTATATCAATGGGAACCATCTTGTTATAAAGTTCATTTGTGTAGAAATTACACGCCACACAGTTGTGTTCCACATTGCATTGTAATGTGCCGTATCTGCAGCCACAAAATGGCATCACCCATTACAAAACCAGAGAGTGATAAAATAATTCAAAAAAGAAAATAAAACTTGAGAACATCTAGAAGCAAGAGAAAACAAACTATGCAGGTGTCCCTAGCATGTGGTACTGTCACTAGCTGATAATATACCACACTAAAACTGCAAACTTTGAAGGCTCTGTCTGAACTATATGAATTTATTCTGCAAACTTACTTTATCCATCACGTTACAGTAACTGTGTTGTTTTGTTAGGATTCAGGTGTATTTGCAAATGTTTGCCTTAATTATGCCTGTGCTTTGTGAAGGAACATGCTGTTAGTGGTGCTATAATGATGAAAACACACTAATTATCACAGTTGCCTTCGTCCTACATGCACAGTGTAATTCTACACATTAATATAAGGAAAACGCCCAGATATTTATTTATTTATGTTTGTTATTTGTCATTACTTCCTTTCTTAGTTGAAGATGCATACTCCTTGAAATAAAAGCAGCAAAGAAATAAGAGCAGAATGGTAAATTTTAAAATGCATAGTAAAGAATAAAAATACAATAACATAAAAGACATTGTTTTTATGATCCAAAGTTACATTGTTCATTATATGTAGTATAGAACTTAGATTATCTGATATTATCTTCAAATGCATTATTCAGGAGTATATTGTACATCATACATTTCATTTTACAAAGTAAGTTCTTAATGCTGCATAATAAAGCCATCAGTTGCTGTCTGTGCCACCTGGTGGCTATTTCTAAAATAGATTTTAAACTGTACTTTACCAATGGACATTAACAGTTCTCTACACTATTACAAAGCCCTTTCCCAGGACTGCTATGAGTATAAATTACTCATCTGTAGTTTGTACTTAATGATCCCTTTTTCTAAAAACTAAGTCATGTAGTCTAAATCATGCCAATAATTTTTTTAACCTTTATGGCAAATAAACCATATTTTTGTATATTTCCTGGACTGATCTTCTGAAGGGAAATTCATTAATTAATATTTTGCCAGACTCCACCAGTAGATAATAAATGGTTATAGTGAAAACATGTTAAGCAAGCCTAGAAACAAAGGCAACAAAAGCATTAAATGCTTCACATTTTCCCTTAGCTGACAATAAAGCAACTGTTTTAAATGAAAGTCTTGGAGTTACAACGACCATTTTCTAGGTACTAGCTTACTCCAAGGAGGTATAATAGTCTTTTATGCAGATGTGTGGGTAATTAAATATCAGAACATGGGTTAATAGGAAACAAAAAAACCCACAAAATTAAAATAGATGAATTGAGGGAATTCTGTTTAGAAAGTCAAGAATGTGAGAATTTCAGTAAGCTCTTTAGAACAATTTTTTATACCGTAAAAAAAATCTTTTTTAAGCTTTGGAATATGGAAATCCTTTATGCCGCTAATGCCAAAACATTTCTGTAAGCCAGGAAGAAGAGACATGCTTCATTGAAAAATTCTGAGCTTGTGGGGAGAAGGATGGCAATGGAGAGAATGTAAATCAAATTTATACTAATAGTCAGCAATATAAATAACAAAGATCAAAGGGTAATCACAAAAAATGTAAAGATGCTCTGTTGTAATCAAATTTATATCAATGCTCACCAGTATAAATAACGAAGATCAAAGAACAACCCCAAACATCTTGAAGACTTAATGGCATTAAAATAATAATCTAAAAGAAAAAAAAACAGAATTATCACAGTAATTAATAACAATAACTTTCACATCCCACCCAACCCACCTTAACCCAGGATGAGAATATGTGATTGTGAAAGATAAGGATGTTGTGTAGAACCGAATAGAAAGATGCGCAAATACCACCCCCTACCTCATCCATCTTCTCACCTCAGCCAGAACCAAACACCCAGTGATTAAGAACAATGAAGGCGAGCGCCACCCGAATCCTGAACAACTGCATTGTTTCTTGCCATTTTGCAATATTGGAAATGGTTGAACAGTTGATCTTTGGCAATGAAAGTTTGATTTAAGCATTTCAAAGATGAAAGCATCTGTGAGAAGATAAAGCTGACTTAGCAGCTAAAGTATCTAAATATAATAAAATCTGCTGTACTGGGTTGTGGGGAAATGAAGAAAGGTCTAGAAACACAAATATGAGGTAAAGGGAGAAATTAGTAGAACGTATACTAGGTAGAAAGTTGGTTGTATAGTAGATCAAATGATCATTTTTGAAATAAAGAGATTCATTTAATGAAATAAAAATAGTGAAAAAATGAAATAATACACTAAGAAGAATGGATTAACTTACGTGAAAAATTATATTTTGGTCCAAATGAAATACAGCAAATATTTTACCTTGATGTAGACCAGTCTTTTTTGTTATTGCCAGTCAGTCGCACTCACTCACTGTGTGCTTTACTAGCAGGTGATTACGTTCATTTCAGTGGTTTATTGATGGACAGCAGTGCTAATACACATTAAGAGCGAGCAAATGTTGACATGTATGACACCACAGTTTTGCTTATTGCTCTAAGTGTGTGTAATGCTGTATTGTAATGTCATGAACTAATCCAAGCCAAGACTGAATCTTATTAAGAAATGTATAATTTTTGTAAAACATTACCAAAATGAGGTTGATATGGTAGTTCAGAGGCAAGCACTGCGGACCTGGAGCACCAAGAAACAGAGTGGGCCTCTCTAGAGTTTTATGTTCCCCCTGTGTCTACTTCATTTTGCTTCAACATCCCAATGCCATGTGCTGGAGTAAATATTGACTCTGAACTGGCCTGGTATGAGTGAGTGTTGTTGTGCACATGAGTGTGTATGGTTGATCTCCATTCGAGGTTGTTTCCTTACTTGTACCTGACACCAGGACCGTCTTAACGCATGGGGACCCCACGTGCATATTGGCCCCATGCTAATCTATGTATGTTGTGACTTGCTGAGTGGTTGTGCAGGTAGGGGTCCCAGTGTACTGCTTGTCTGACACTGCGATGACTGGCTTTAAATTGGGTTAATGGATGGATAGGAGGATACTATGAACTGTTTATTCTGTATTAATGATTGTGATACGCAGTTCAAGATGTTTGTACTATTTATGTTTTCACTTTGTTTCTAAATCCAATTTGTTGTACATTATAAAAAGGATTAGTGTATTTACATGCTCAAAATCATCTGTCATCTGAAATGTTTGGTAACAAAGCTAACATAGGGGAGGATATCATGATCCTGGATTTAAATATCCTGGTAATTGTTAGGATAATTTGTAGTCATGTGTTTTATATATTTGTATAAAATGTAATTTTATCCTTTTTAAGTCCCTCTGATCTGTTGCAGCATCTTGGTGTTCATTTATTGCTGATTACGCCATGGAAAGACAGTTCATCTTTGCAAAGTGTAAGCAACGGGTCTGCCTTCTACTTTTTTGATTCAGCACTGAACACACACTCACAGCTGCATGCCCCACAGGCTTTGTAAATCCATGAAACAGTGCTCTGTTGAAAAAAATTTGGACAGAGCAGCACTTTTTATAAAACAAGTCATGATTTGCTTTATCAGTATAATTGTAACCTTTTGCTCATTTACTGAGAAAACAAACGCAACAGGATCCTTACTTGCATTACAAAAGATCACAGATCCATAACTTATTTCCAAAACTGTTTACTATGTAAATTAGCTGGGCTGAATTTCCATGCTTAGAAGCAAAAACACCATCCAGGGATCACAGCTTTCTGTTGTTTCATTTTATTTTGTGTAGCACTCGTGTTCAATGAAACAAAACATTTTTGAAAAGGCCAGCTCTCCAAGGGAAACTACACTAGTACACATTTGTTTAGAGAGTGAAAGGGGCTCATCCAGAAAGAAGATGGATTTGAATGTAATATTCAAGAATGCTATTTAAAAAGTTGGCCTGGATGTAAACTTCAAAAGCTCAAGTTCGCAGCATTTACAGCCAACTCTCTGCACAGTGGCTATTGTTGATCCAAATTTGCATTAAGTGCAAATTTCACAAAATTAATAACCTCTTCCATTTTCATTTCAAGTATACATGTGTATACAATACATATACATGAACCCATCTGCTTTGTTCTGCGGTTTTGAATTTCAGTCTTTATAAATTCAAATGCAGGCACAGAGAAGTTCTGTGTTGTTGTCTTTTTTGCATATTTGTAGATCCAAAGCTATGCACTGCTGCGTTGCCAACCTTGTTATACAGAGTTAAACAGCAGCTCGGGCGTGAAATGTAATGAAAAAGACAGTCATCATCATTTCAGTTGTGTAGCACACAACCAATGCCTGAGCAATTTTCGATGTTATTGTCAAAATTTTAATGCTAGCGTGATTTATTGCACATGTAACTGGAAACCAAAGAGAGATGCTCATTTCCAAGTCATATTTAGTGAACTGCAATAATATTCAGTATACAAAAATCATCCAGCAATATTTTTATATTTATTATCATCATCATCATCGCCATCTTTTCCTTTTTCTGGTGAGGAAGCTTTCTCTACAGATATTTGTTCACATTTTTACAAAACTGTTAAGAGCAAAACCTCAATTTTCTTTATATATAGCACCCTTCAATGGAGGTTTTATTTAAAGTGCTACACAGATCAACTAATGCAAAAAATATATATAAAAATATATTTTTTCAAGCAAGGAAGAAGCTGGAAAGGAACTAAAGAAGCTGTTTCCAACACTCTTTTGAAAGTTAATAAGGAGCCGTATTCTGTCAAGACATAGGAAGGACCTATCATCTGCTCTCGGATCCACTTTTAAAGAGACTGGTATTATAATTATACATCCTTTTCTTTACTTGGACATTATATGTTTATGTCTTATTTATAGTTATAGACGTGAGTGTGGAAGTAATTAAAGTAGGATTTTTTTTTTTTTTTTTTTACTACCTTAAAGTAGACTGTTTAACATCATACTCTTGGTTTATTGCTATTTCTACTATTACATTACTATTACATTTATACTATTACATTATACTATTACATTAGGAATTACCATGTTTATCCTAGACTACTTTTTAAAATCATTCCCAGGGTTCATTCTTTCTTTATCTTAATATCTTAATATCTTAAAATTGCTGAAGATTATTTTAAGCTTAAAGACTGTTAATTATTATATTTTCGGCAGATAGTATTAAGAATTCAGCTGCAATAGATATCTCTTTGTTTTAATTCTCTAACGCCGCTGCCGGGTGGGGTTTGTTTTGTTTTGGACGTGCTCTGTCTCTTCGTATGTCAGAGGACCGGGACATCGCGAAGTGGGATCAAGCCTCATGTGGGGAGGCAAAATGGGGGGGGTGATAAAGGGGGGAGAGAAGGAGAGCCGGCTATATCTAATCTATTCTTCTAATCCTTAACTCTCTATTATAAAAAGAAATCCTGTCCCCTGTCCTGATAGTCTGCGATACATGATTTTTCTCGGAAGATAATTTAAAGACCCGCGAGACGAAAGAGACCTGCCACTGTGCGTCTCACGGGAACATAGAACGAGAGTCTTGCAAGACACACCCTACTTACAAGCAATATCAAAAATAAATAAATCAGTAGTGTAAAGGCAGTCATGCAGCACACACAGCTCCAGGGCTCTCAGTGCATATAAAGTGTATAAGGTCAATACGGTAGAAGTGAAATGAATAGGGTAGAAATGAAACATCGACGATTAAACGAAGAAGAAAGAAAAGCGCTGAGAAAAGAGACTCAAATGTGTTGGACAGAAAAAAAGAGCAAAAAAGAATAATCGAGGTGCAAATTCAGAAAATAAAGAAAGTAATTATCAGCCCGGAACAAGTGGAATTGAAAGAAAAGCACATCCAATCCGGCTCATAAATAAATGACAATGAGTAAAATGACAAAGTAGAATGTCATAGAGATGTTTACAAACATTGGCGCTAAACACATGCAGAGCAGGTTAGAGATTATGAAACCAGGGAAATTAGAAAGACACACACAAAAAAAAAAATGGCGCTATACACATGCGGAGAAAGTTAAAGGATATGAAAGTAGGAAAATTAGAAAATATAAAAAAGTAAAGATCACAGTAGCGCAAACAAACAAACTGCCTCATTTAACTATGCACCAGTTTAACTTTGGTTTTACACAATAATTACTACACTGTTGCACCTTAACACTTAATTCTACTTTATTCACATAATTTTACTTATTTATTATGTTCTACTATACTGTTATCTTTTGATCTATGACTTTTTGTTAATTTAACTGATATTCTTCTAACTTTGCACAGTTTTTAATAAGCGGATCAGGATGCATTTCACTGCGTGTTGTCCTGTATAACTATGCATGTGACAAATAAAGAATCTTGAGAATTTCAAAAACGGACTTTACTGCACATGCATTTATTGGTTACTTTGTTAATATATATATATATATATATATATATATATATATATATATATATATTTATCTGTCTGCTTATTTAAAAACATAAATTTACCCCAGGAGTCAAAAACGTTCTGTCTAGCCCTTGTACAAAAACCTAGACAAAAGCTGGGGTATCACCTTGGTAAACCCATGTACTTTTGGAACTGTGAGAGGAAAATAGCACGACTTTACAGACAGGAGTCAAATGCAGAACTCTACTTACTTTGTTACTTTGTAAAAAAAAATTATTAACTGCTGATGATGTAGATCGTTTTGTCTGTGCTGAAATTCCAAACAGAGAAACCTATCCTGACCTTATTAAAAAGATTCAGCATATTGGGACTCGCAAGATTACAAATATTGTTTTTACAGAAGTTCTGAAATAAAAGTGAAACTAATGAAATAGCAACAATTCAAAGAAAAAACAATCTTAAAAGTGTGAATCCGGAAAACCAAATACGGGGGTTGGCGAGCGAAGTGAGCAGGGGGCGAAACCCCCTAGTAACTATAAATATCAATGTAACAATAGGCTAAAATGCAATAACTCATGGGGAATTTTGAAATTAAGACTACCAGTTAAGACTATAAAATGACATTAAAAACTCAGAATCAATGTCTCCATGATGGGACAGTTAACTTTGTGAGCTGGAATGTTAAAGGCCTGAATCACGAATTAAAGAGAAAGAAAGTATGCTCTCACCGAACAGGCTTAAATGCTAAAATAGTATTTTTACAGGAGACCCACTTACTAAGCAAGGATCAGTTCAGACTACAAAAAGACAGGACTGGCCAAATGTTCCATTCTAGCTTTATAAAGAAAACTAGAGGGGTGGGAATTCTCATACACATAACAGTTCCATTTGTAGCATCATATGTAGTATCGGACCCTGAAGGGAGATATGTGATGGTCATGGGCAACTTATTTAACAGTAAAATGATTTTGATAAATGTTTATGCACCCAATGTCGATGATAAGGAATTCATGCAAAATCTATTTGCATCCATTCCCAATGTGAACACTCATAAAATTATAATGGCTGGGGACTTTAATTGTGTTTTAAATCCACTCTTAGATAGGACTCCTGTGACGGGGGGACGGCATCTAATACTGCAAAGACAATTACACAGTTTTTAAATAACCACAACTTATCAGACCCCTGGAGGTTTCTTAACCCAAACTCAAGAACATATTCGTTCTACTCACCAGTGCATTATAGCTACTCAAGAATTGATTATTTTTTTATAGATAATAATTTCCTGCCTACGATTAAATCATGCAAATACGACACAATTGTTATCTCCGACCATGCCCCTCTAGTCTTGGAACTAAAATCATTAAGCCCCTCACACTCACCTCGCAGATGGCGTCTTAACCCTCTTCTATTGGCAGACGAGAACTGCAAAGAATTTATATCCAAACAAATCAGCTTCTTCCTAGAGACAAACACGCCCACAGAGGTTTCTGCAGGAACACTCTGGGAAACTCTAAAGGCCTTCTTAAGAGGACAGATTATTTCATATCTTTCCCACAGAAATAAATTAGAAACCAAGAAAGTGTTAGAGCTAAGAAGCGAAATTACTAGAATAGATGAAGAACAAGCCAGGTGTCCAAGTGAAGCTCTTCACAGGAAAAGGCAGGCCCTGCATACAGAACTTAACATCTTAACAACCAAAGAAACTGAACAACTTATTTATAAGTCAAGACATCATTTCTATGAACACGGAGAAAAAGCTAATAAGCTTTTAGCTCAACAAATTCACAAACAAGAAGTTCGCAATGCAATACCAGTAATCACCAACACGAATGGAGAAGAAATTATTGACCATAAAAATATAATGCACGCATTTAGAGATTATTATAAATCCTTATATTCTACTGAGCTCAAAGAAGACAACACACAATCTAATGCATTTCTGGATACATTACAGACACCACAAATAGATGCTTTAAGTGCTGAGGAACTGGATAAACCTCTAACGCTAACAGAATTACTAGATGCTATAAAGTCACTTCAAAGCGGGAAATCAGCAGGCCCTGATGGTTACCTCGTAAAATTTTTTGGCAACATTTACAGAAGCTAGAGAGAACCAAATACTACCTCAAACATTTCATCAGGCATTAATCACCGTCTTTCCTAAACAAAATAAGGACTTGTTACAATGTGCATCATACACACCAATTTCACTCCTGAATAATGATGTTAAGATACTCTCAAAAATTCTAGCTAGAAGGATGGAGAAAGTGCTGCCCTCGGTAATATCACAGGATCAAACTGGATTTATTAAAGGCCGACACCTATCTTCCAATCTCCGACGCTTGTTTAATGTTATATATTCACCAGCAAAATCAAACACCCCAGAGATATTACTATCATTAGACGCAGAAAAAGCATTTGATATGATTGAATGGAACTACCTTTTCACTGCATTGGAGAAATTTGGGTTTGGCCAGAATATTTGTGCATGGATCAAACTACTGTATACCAATCCAGAAGCTTCAGTTTGTATTAATAACATTTGTTCAGACTACTTTAAGCTAGAACGTGGTACCAGACAAGGATGTCCCTTGTTGCCACAGCTGTTTGCAATCTCCATTGGACCACTGGCGGTTCACTGTTGAAATTCTTATCAGATAAAGGGGATTATCAGAGAAGGACTGGAGCAGAAAATTTCTCTATATGCAGATGGTATGGTTTTATATATATCAGACCCAGAAAACACTGTCCCTGCAGTTTTAACAGCACTAACAGAATTTCAAAAGATATCTGGTCTTAGAATTAATCTGAATAAAAGTATACTCTTTCCAGTGAATTCACAAGCATATAATATTAGATTGGACACCCTACCTTTTACCATAGCAGATCAGTTTAAATACCTAGGGGTAAATATCACAAGTAAACATAAAGCTCTTTATCAACAAAATTTTTCCGTCTGTATGGAAAAAATTAAGCAAGACTTGCATAGATGGTCAACCCTTCATCTCACTCTAGCCGGAAGAATTAACGTTGTTAAGATGAATATCCTTCCTAAACTTCTTTTTTTATTTCAAAACATTCCAATATATATCAATAAATCGTTTTTTAAAAAGTTATATACAACAATAACCTCATTCATTTGGAACTCAAAACACCCACGTATCCGAAGAGCGACCCTACAAAGACCTCAGGCAGAAGGTGGCATGGCTTTACCTAATTTTCAGTTTTATTACTGGGCAGCAAACATACAAGCCATAAAAACCTGGACACAAATATATGAACATGCACAGGCTTGGTCCGCAATAGAAGTAAAATCCTGTAGTACTTCTTTATACTCCCTGCTCTGCTCTCCAATAAATGCAAATTATCGCAAATATACTAATAACCCAATTTTGCTTTACTCACTCAGAATATGGAACCAACTTAGAAAGCATTTTAAGATGGAAAAACTTTTATCTGTGGCACCTCTGCAAGAGAACCACCTCTTTCAACCCTCGCAAACATATCCAGTTTTTAATACCTGGAAAAGTTTTGGGATTAAAATGCTCAGAGATCTTTATATAGACAACATATTTGCATCTTTTGAACAATTACGTTCAAAATTCAACCTCCCAGCTACACATTTCTTTCACTATCTTCAAATTAGAAACTTTGTTAAACAGAAATTGCCTGATTTTCCTCACCTCGTACACTCCACAATGCTGGAAAAAATACTGCTCAATTTTGAGGAATTAAACACCATTTCCGCATTATATAAAATCCTATTAGAGTCCCTACCTTTCAAAGATCCAAGAGGACATTGGGAAGAAGATCTCTTAATCAATATATCAGAAAAGGAGTGGAAGGTAGCAAAGCAGAGAATTCACTCAAGCTCCATATGCGCAAAGCATAGAAATATTCAACTAAAAATTATATATCAAGCTCATCTGTCTCGCTTAAAACTGTCCAAAATGTTTCCAGGGCAAGATCCAACCTGCGAACGCTGCAACCAAGCTCCTGCCTCACTGGGTCACATGTTCTGGGCCTGCACCAAACTAACATCATTTTGGACCAAAATATTTAAGTGCCTTTCAGACAGCCTTGGTATCACAATCCCTCCTAACCCATTAACAGCTGTGTTCGGTGTTCTTCCAGACGGACTTGAAGTGGAGAAGGACAAGCAAACGGTGATTGCATTCACTACACTTTTGGCATGCAGACTTATTCTGTTAAATTGGAAGAATCCTAACTCTCCTCTGATAAGTCAGTGGGAAACCGATGTTTTATATTATTTGAAATTGGAAAAAATCAAATTCTCAGTTAGAGGATCTGTACAAAATTTTTTCAAAACCTGGCAGGATCTGATCAATATTATTTTAGAATAAGAGAAATAACTATTACCGCATTTAATTCCCTTCTCCATCTCTTATTTACATATATATTTATTTCTCCCTTTCTTTTGCTTATTGTTGTCTTATTAAAAAGCCCTAAGCAATTCTCCTTTAGCTAAGCTCTCCTTCTCAGGGGTGGGGTTTGATTTGTCTTCAATTTTGTTTGGTTATAAATTGATCTATTTGTATGGAATGATTACAATAAAAATTAATAAAAAAAAAACAAAAAAACTTAAGAGCAAAACCTCAATTGTCTTTATATATAGCACCCTTCAATGGAGGTTTTATTTAAAGTGCTACACAGATCAACTAATGCAAGTATTAAAAGTAGAAAGCTGTCAAATAGAGACATTAACATGAACAACTGGAATATCTGAGCAGTAATTCACAAAGAAAGTTCACCAACACCAGTGTCAGTAATTCGACTTCTGAGTTTTGATGCAGAAACACCAAATAAAGAGATGTCTTAACTTTCTAACAAATATTGGTATGAATTCATTCATAAGAATAGATTTCAGTTTCTGGACCTCATGATTTTTCTCTCTTATTTTTTATATTGGCTATTACTAAAGCAGACACTTGATGATTAGCACGCAGGCATGAATGAAGCTGAATTAGGCCCTTCTCTTTAGGACACCATGTTATTTATACAGGACACCTGCTGTTTGTTAATTGCCATTTTAAAAGGCAACTTACTGGAAATGTTTAAGGGAAGAAACTGTTGGATAGAATATGCATCTGAAGATTTAAAGACAATTAATTAAGATTACAAATAAAGCCAAGTTATGTAACAACCCCTTCATTTTCATTAACTGTTTTTTCTAGTTAGGACATTAGGACAACAACAAAGATTCTCAAACATTCTGAAATCCTAAGAAAGTTTCATCTCACTTGGCTTGGAAGTTTCCAGTTTTTTTGGAGGTTGGCTGTTATACTTTTCTTTGATTGACACGTAAGGCATTCCTGAAAATTACACCCTAGACGGAGTATATTGTCATCTTATTGTCATCAGATTCAGGGCTGCAGTCATTGTTTCCTCTTCACCCCTACCATTGTCAAACACCAAGATTTATTCATCATTTACTTGATTATTTAGCTGTTTTTCTGTAGAACTCAATCACTCAGATTTGTACTTGTTTTATTTAGTTTGTTTGTCCTCTCCTACTTTAATGTGTTATGGTCACATAACAGAGGTGAGTGTCCAGAAGAACAATATTAAAGAGAAAATGATCAAAGTATGGAGTGTGGTGATAATGTAAAAAAGAATGGTAATCCTGTAAAGGGCAGTAGAGTACACAATAGGGAAACAATATACTGTATATAGAAGAAACGTTAGCAGTGTTGCAGTTTCTGCATGTACCTGCTTAGAATAGCATGTAGTTGCATTGTTTATGTAATGGTTTAGAATTGTAACAAGGTTTACTTAAAGAGCCCACAGTTTGTTCTTATGTAAGTAAACTAGCAACACATAGTACCAGAAGTGGACTTGGAAAGTGTTTCCAGAAGATTGCTTTAACAAATGGTTTAGGAATGTTTGTAAGATGCCGTGGAGAGGAATGAAAGTTAAGCTGAAGACACTGACACAGAAGTTCAAGTAATAGTATCTGTAAGTCAACATGGAGAATGTGAAGCTGCCTGAACCTGTGAATTGGATGGAAATGTGGATAGAGAATGGTGTGTTTTCAAACAGCGTTTCATGTTGTACATGCAAGCTTTTGGCCTAGACAGCAAACAAGATGCATGGAAGGTTGGGCTGCAGCCAACAGTCGCTGCACACCAAGCGATTGAGGTATTCAATAGATTTGTGTTTGGACAAGCAGATGATAAAGAAAAATTTGGCAGTTATTGAGAAAGTCAACAAACACTGTTCGCCAAAAAAGAATGAAACCTATGAGAGGCATGTCTTTCACACTCATACTCAACGGCAGGGTGAGACTTCTTAATGAACCTTAAATTAAAGGCTAGTTCATGTAATTTTGGTGAATTACAAGACTCCATGATTAGCGATCAAATAGTATATGGCATTCAAAATGAAAAATTGAAAGAAAGGATTGCTGAGAGAGACTAACCTAACAATGGCAGTTAATATAAGCCACATAAATGAGATTGTACAGCAGCACATGAGAACATTCTGTGAAAACTCGAAAGCAGGTGAAGTGATAGGAACAACGGTAGCCACTGTGTTTGAGAAAGGGAATGTGAGGAAAAGAAGTTCTAATAAAGTAAAATAGAAACAGGAAAGAAAATTTAATTGTAAAAGGTGTGAAAAGCAGCATGCTCCGAAACAGTGTCCTGCCTTTGAAGGCAATGTGTAAAGTGTAAAAGACTGAATCATTTTACTAAACAATGTCTTACTAAGCACAAGCACAAAACAGAGGAATGTGTGCAGTTTGTGCAAGATGCTGATTCAGATGATGATTTCTTTGTGGGCATGTTGACAATGTTGAGAAGCTGCACGATAAAGAGTGTAATGTACATATGTTCAGTTGAAAGTGCTAAGTGGATAGTGGCAGTGGAAATAAATGGGACCATAATTAACATTAAGTTGGACTCTGGTGCAAAAGTTAATTTAATTAGTGAAACGGATATTGAAACCTTGAATGTTAAGCCACATATTAAGATGTAAGGTGTTAATCTTAAAGCATATAATGAATGGGCAATCCATTGAGAATGCTGTATGTGGACTATAAGTGAAAGTAAAAGCGTACACTTTGTTATAGTTCCCAGGGGACACGATGCACTTTTGGGTGACAAAGCTTGTGGGGATTTGAACCTTGTGAAGTGAGTGCAGGCATAACACACAGCATATTAGTGTGGACAAAATTGTGCAGCAATTTCAGGATGTTTTTAAAGGGTTTGGTGTTCTTCCTTTTGCTTACCAAATTAAGCTGAAGGAAGATGTACAGCCAGTGGTTCATGCACCAAGGAAAGTTCTGACACTACTTAAAATTCACTTGAAGCAGGAGATGTGTAGAATGACAGCACTAGGAGTTATAAGGAGAGTAGAAGAGCCTACAGAGTGGGTGAACTCAATGGTGTCAAAAATGCAAATGGGGATTTACGTGTGTATATGGATCCCAAAGATTTAAATGTAAACATTACCAAATACCCACAACAGAAGAAATAATAGGTGAAATGGCAAGTGCAAAGTTTTTTACAAAGCTTGATGCATCTCATGGGTTTTGGCAGTTGAAGTTGCACAAGGACACCTTTTGGTCGGTACATGTTCTTAAGGTTACCACTTGGTATTTCATCAGTGCCTGAGATATTTTCGCGCTATCGAGCACATTATTGATGGTGTTTGTGTTTACACAGACAATATTGTATTACTGGGATCAGCAATGGAACAACACAATGAAAGGCTTACCAGAGTACTGCAGAGCATAGAAAGGTATAAGGCTAAATACCAGTTTGGTTTTAAAGAAATTATATTTCTGGGTGATAAACGGTCACAAGATGATGTGCAACCTGATACAGGTAAAGTAAATACGATTCTCAATATGCCTAGACTTCTGGATAAAATAGCAGTACTATGAGTACTGGGAATAGTTAATTTCATTGGAAAATTCATACCAAACTTGTCTTTGAAAACTGTGTAACTGTTATGCAATGCAAATGAGTTTAAATGGACTGATAAGCATGTAAATGAATGGCATAACTTGAAGGCTATTCTAACTACAGAACCAGTTTTAACTTTCTTTGATCCTACAAAGCAGGCAAAGATATGCATCTAATACTTGGTGCATTTCTCTTATAGGCTAATGGTGCAAATTAGAAGCCAGTGGCATATGTGTCGAGGACAGTATCTCTAGATGAGTGTCGCTAAGCACAGATGAGAATGAGTGTCTTGGTCTTGTGTTTGGTATGGAGCAGTTCCACGGCTACATGTATGGCTTACCATCATTCCTAGTAGAAACTGACCATAAACCCTCAATAGCCATTATAAGGAAAAATTTAAATGAAATGTCTCCACAAATACAGAGACTAATGATGAAGCTTCAGCGCTATGATTTTGAGCTGATTTATACTCCAGACAAGTACTGTATATTGTATTAGCTGATGCTCTGTGACGTGCATCAATGCAGCAAAAGGAAAGTTCTACAGAAACTGATGTTGAGGTTCATGTTAACTTAATACTGGAAAATCTTGCGGTGTCAGACAGTAAATCCAAACAGATCATAACAGAAACAAAAAAGATGAAGAGTTACAAAAGGTAACTGAACATGTGAATAATGGTTGGCCTAAAGGTTCTTGCAAACAATATTTTAACATCAAAAGTGAACTGCGTATTGTGAATGGATTGTTGTTAAAGCAAAGTAGAATTGTTATTCCTCAGTCTTTAAGGCAAGATATGCTTAAGAGAATACATGAAGGTCATTTAGGGACAGAAAAATGTAAAAGAAGGGCCAAAGCTGCAGTTTATTGGCCTGGAATGAATGCTGAAATTGATCAAATGGTTTCTAGCTGTGAGACATGCTCCATGTATCAGAGTGGACAAACAAAAGAACCAATGATCATTACTTATTTACCCGAGGAACTGTGGCAGAAAGTTGGAACTGATTTGTTTCATCTAGATGGTAAGAACTGCTTGTTAGTAATAGACTACTTGTCATATTATCCAGAGATAGCATTACTGTCTAATTTATCTGATACTTGTGTAATCACATACATGAAGTGTACCTTTGTAAGGTATGGGATACCACAAATAGTACTGTAAAGGGCAGTAGAGTACACAATAGGGAAACAATATACTGTATATAGAAGAAACGTTAGCAGTGTTGCAGTTGCTGCCAGTACATGCTTAGAGTAACATATAGTTGCAATGTTTCTATAATGGTTTAGAATTGTAATAAAGTTCACTTAAAGAAACCAAAATTTGTTCTTATTTAAGTAAACAAATGACACATGGAGAAAGCAAAAATCAAAGTCTAACAAACAGCAAGGGGTCTGAATCTCAGGAAAGACAGAAGAAGAATCTAACAACCAAATCTAAAATACAAAGCCAGCAAGAAAGATAGAAAGAAAAATAAAGATTTTTATGTTGCATTCCATTTAGATTGGGAAATTAGAATTTCTGAGATCGTAGTTTTTAATTTTCAACATCCACACAAGTTGGATTTCCTATTTAGAAACTTTGTTCAATATCGGATTATGATGTTAATCCAAAATGGTAACATACAGTAGCACTAGTGAAAGCTGTAATGTTACACTGTTTATTAGTACTTCTGTCTATTTGTGTCTCATTAAATCTGTTGTGCACACAGTACTGTCCAACTTCTGTCTGTGGATGTGTTTCTACGGTGATTGGTTGTAATGTGTTGTTATCAACTGGTATTTATTCCAAAAAATCAAGCATAACAAAGGTTTTTCTGGAGGCATCCACATTGGTTTTCCTAATGTTTTACTGCAACACAGTCGACTCTTGGGTGATGTCATTCCCAGCTCTGACATCCAACTTCCAAATTAAATGGAATGCAGCATTACCTTCCGCTCTTTTAATAAAGAAGGTAAAAAATATGTAAAGGGATCCTTAGCTTGGATGTTTCACAGTACTTCACTGCCATTTTATATGGGCAGGATGCAATAGTACAGTAAGTCGTGACCCCTGCCTCACATGACTCACCACGTGGCCGTGGCCTTAGAGAGATTTTCATAAAAATTGTGGTGACCATCCAAAAAACAGAGCACAAACTGGATTTGCCAGAATACAGATACAAAATGTAAGAATTCGGATGTGAGTGTCAGTAGGCCTTGCGCTCTAGGAACCAAGCTCCCTGAACTATTCAATAACATTTCAGTAATTATTTACTGCTGTGGTGCTGAGCTTTCTGATCATAAAACAGATCATTATGATAGCAACTGAGGAGAAGAATTCATAATTAATTGCAGAATTACAGTATTTGTTATAATTCTTGAGATATTATCAAAAAATCATTTGAGGGTTCCTCTAGAGTGCCACTTTCTCTTGTACGATTTGGCTCAAAAACTAATCAGCACATCGTCATCTCATAACAGGCTTAAGTTTCGCGTTTAGTATTTTTCTGTCCAGCTGTTTTAGCTCTAGACAGTCCTCAAGAAACTGTGACATATAGACACACAGACAGACACACACCCATTATCGAGATATCGAAGTTTTCAGTATCAGTGACCCTAAAACATTAAGATCTGTTGAAAACCGGAGATTAAAATTTCTGACAAATCTAAAGCTTTCACTCCTCTGCCATAGATGATAGGTTAAACAATAAACACACAAATAAATATAAATTGCCCAAACAAGATTCTGACCTTAAAGCTCAAATTTGTTATATTATGGTCATCTGTTTGTATTTTTTACTTTTTTTTTTTTGCATACTCTTTGTTCTTGCTAGCTGTGATCCATCCTACAATCAGTTTGTTCTACCTTTGAGTAAACTAATTTCATTTGTACTCCTCCACATTATCGATTATCCTGTTATTAATATCAAAGCCCACCTGATGGCAAAAAACTTACCTCTCCTTTGTTCTCTGAAGGACATACTGTAAGTAATACTGATTAAAAAGAATACAAACAAAAACTAATAATATATGGTTGCGAGAAAACAGACAGCAAAAACAGCATAGATAATATAAAAAAGAACAGCCTCCATGCCGCTCCACAGTGTATAGAACATACAACAAGAAGCTCAAAAAAGGCAAGGTTACTAAGTTTAAAGTACCTCTCAATGTTAAAAAATGAGTAGATGCTGCATATCAGTTTAGAAGAGACAGAAAAAGTAAAGTAAGTGCAGCCTCCTGACAGGAAATGTGAACGTGTCGCTGAGGGATAGCACAGCGTCTAAAGAGGCTTCTAGGAAGGGTGACCTCCTCAGGATATTCCTTCATTCGTCTTGTAATCATTTTGATGATACTTTAATGTTTTTATTTTTCATACTAATTAAACATTAAATGTTTATTATATTGATCTTTGTTCACCCACACAAAGTCTCAGAACTGGGAGCACCAAGCACATTTGCATATTGTCATGTACATCAGGTCATAGATCGAAACCCCAAGTTTGAGATCCACTAGTATAACATTTCAAGTTTTTTGGAAGGATGCATTGCACAAACAAACTACATGATAGATGCTACCAAAGGTAAAAAGGTTTTTTAAGTACCTGACAAGAATGATGAAGATAAGTCTGTTTAGTTGGATTAGATTTGCAAGAGGACTCGAGTTTGGCAGCAGCAGTGAATAAGAGTTGTGATTTGACTGCTGAAGTTTGAGTGCTCATTGGGTACTGCAGGATGTGCCATGTTGTAGATTCAGAATAGGCAATGAGCTCTCTCCACGTTATAAAAGAAATGTGAGATTATAGAGCAAGAGAAGGTCACAATGTAAAATACGTACACATTGAGAACTGTTAGTCATCAAAGTTAAATTAATTTCAGTTTATATTATTAAACCCATGGAATCTACTGTAGAGTATATTACATTGACAGGAGTTCATTTCTTTTTAATGTGTTTTTCCTACAGTGGTCTTTGTTGCATTATTCTACTCTCTGAATTCTGCTAGTCTCAGGATTTTTTAATGCAGCTTAATGAAATTGTCTGCTTTCCAATGTGAAAGGCACATTATCAAATGTAGAGTGAGTAACTAAGTAATTCTGTGGTACAAAATGCAATTAAGAACTCTCTGACAACTTTTTGACATTTGTCAGTGGTAATGTGATTGTAGGGTACAATATCATGAAATTCCATGTCATCTCCTGCACTGACGAACGCAAATGTCACCTACTGAGAAAATTGTCCTTACTGTTTTGCCCGTACTGAGATGAATGCATTAGTGCTGGAATAAGTTTACGGCATCAGAGAACATTATGAGATTACCTCCATCACAGTTCTACAAAGAGTATGCACATTGAAGAAAAAGTAAATTAACATAGATATAATTAGGTAAAAAAAAAACAATTGCCAGTTTGTATTCTTAAGTTCACAAGCTTTAGTGGAGCCATTGTACTGTACAGTATTGTCTCGGGACTTCTGAATCACATGCAGTGAATAGCCTGTTCATTACGAGCTCTGTGATATGAAGATTTGACAGGCTCATCGCTTAGAAAACTGGCAGCAGAAACATGATGAGTTTCTTGAAAAAGCAGAAATGTACTGTACAGTGCTGGCAAACAGAAAATTGCATTTTGTTCTAAATGTTATTTTTATTTTCATATAAAAATGCTGCCTAAAATTTGAGAAATAGTGTTGTCTATATAATTCCATTTTTCCCTAATAAAATAGGGGTGTTTCCAGATGAAAACATGCTTTTATAAATGTTGACAAAATCACAATGTGTGTACAGTATAGGCTTGTTTGCTTTAAAGTGGATTGGACAGATGGTAGTGATCAAAAAAGCTGGTATATTATAAAAATTACATTTTTCTCAAGCCAGTAGTGCAATAGGGAGTTGTTAACTATTTATATGGCAGAGATATAGTTAACCACATCAGTTCATGAAGACATTAAAAATAATTTTGATGATGGCACTATAATGGGTAATCTTAATAGGGACATGGATCCAGTGTTCTCACATTGCTATTAAGTTAGTTTGCCAAGCAGCATTGCCTCCATATGAGAAAGTGTGAGTGTGTGTGAGTTTCCCATTTGATGCATTAACGTCACATTCTAGAGGAACAGGCTCTAGCTTCCTGAGTTGGAATAAATGAAAGAATGTGCATACCGTGCAACTAAACACTGATTTATATATTTCCTTTTCCGGAATGATGATTTCATTTTATATATTGTTCATGTGAACAGCCACTCACAGTTTTTTGTTATGTCTATATATTGTGATTTAATTGAAAGTATTTTAAACAGCAAATAAAAACAACAATGATTCTTTATTATTCTTACCTGACACTGCACTGCTAATGCTGCAAAGTAAAATGTCTTCCACACCCACAGTATTGATGAGGACTAATTTAACTGACTTGGGATTCTTTAAAGTGATGGGGGTTCCATTTTCTTGCTTAGGAATTCTATTTTCATGTTCTGGTAAGCAAACACACTGCAGTTTTAAGGTGATAAAGCTCCTTATTCCTGTATAATTGGCAAAATGAATATGGCTCACCTCAGTGACAATATCTTGCTAACCTACTGTATGTCACCAATTGTCACTCAGACAATCTAACATACTGTATGTAAGTCGAAGTCAGTTACAGCATAGTAGGGCTATGTCAGCAAGATTTGGAGTAACCAGGAGGAGGACGTAAAATCAGAATGGGGAGATCAAGGCCAAAGTGAAGAGCAAGAAAGTCAATGACGTAAGTGCACAATCAAACAAAGCACAGAGATTTTTAGAAAGCTGTAGAATTGTTTTGTGTTTTGTTTTTTTTTTTTTATCTGCAGCTTTGTTAGGGAAAGGTTGCCCGAGAAGACCTTCTATCTCCATTGCACCATAGTACCCAGGTCGTGACCTCTGAGGACACGCCCATAAAAACCATCACATATCCTAACTATGGGTGCCCAACAGCATAATGAATATGCGCAACTGCATGTTAAAGAATAATTCCTATTAAGCAGTAGTAGTAGTAGTAACAGTAGAAGTAGTAGTGTTGCCAAAGTACAAAACAAATGTTCCTATCTATAAAATTCACTTTGTAAAATCAGGTTAAAATTTAAAAAAATTATTAACACAATCCTTCATTATCAGTAATACCATATAGCACATTACATCAGTTAATCATATTTTTCTGAACAAATTTGCTATTAGAACTGCTCTATGAATAAGTTCAGCATTGTTTTAGCATCATGTCAATGCCCGACCATTGATTTTAAGTATCATTCCATTTAGGAGTTGCATAAGATTTTAAATTCCAATAATAGTCTCACTTGATGTGACTAGTAAAGTTTACCGTCAGCCATAGGTTTTTTTTATTATAAGAAATTATAACACTCAGGTAAAATGCTCCTTTAATTAGCCCACCAATCATTGAAACGCAGCAACCCTCTTGTCTAACTTTTTCACTTTTCAAAACAGAACACAATAGATCATAATTTTAAAACTAAAAAAAAAAACTTTTTGTTTTAGATCTTTTTGCAGAATTTCAATATATGTAATAACAGTTTTAGCCTGAATGATGTTCATTTAGCTTTGTAGTGCTTACTTTATGGAACTTTATCCTTGGACCTGTCCATGCCTGTCCATGTGTTTGTGTTATGATCAGATCACCCCACTGTATATTTGTAAATTTACTCTGTAATTGACCCTTATTAATGTACAGTATTGATTCTGATTCTGCTGTGTTGTCAGCTCTTAGAGCCAGTCCTTTCCCACTGTATGTATTATTAATTCATCTTGACCCCCTTCGATGTTTAGTTCCTTGTAATACAGTATATCATATTTCTCAGCTCTATACTTCAGCATGTTACATTGAATTGTACTCGTTTTCTTTGATAAGCTCTTTGTGAAGCTGAACTCTGTGACGGGTGCTATATATAAAATAAAGTCTCACTGTCTCATCCATGAATACCTCACATTTAAAGCTAAATCATATTTTGCTACTTATATTCAGAGTATATAGCATTTTTATGAGGACTCTCTGTAATAATAAATTATCCTTGACTGCCACTCCATTTTGAAATTGTGCCTGTACTTGGGTCCCTGCTAAAAGCATTAATACTTATGATTTGCATTTTTCAGACAAAAGCCACAGATATTATGGAAGGTGTCCGTATCTGATTTTCTCTAAAGCTCTTGATTTTTTTATTCAGACATATTATGTCATGCTTATAGGGTACAATACATGCTCTGTTTTAATTGAAAACTGATTGTACCAGAAAGCAAATAGGAGAGAATAATGTGAGCAGTGTGTTGGTCACCTAAATGCCATTTTATATACTTTATGAACATAGTAGATGTTTTAACTTTATTTCATAAAATCTGTCACTCAGTGTCCGTTTTTACCTTGAGAATGTCAGATCGCCAGTAACCGCTTTTGCTTGTGACATGGAAGTGAGTGTAAGTGTGCAATTAACTTTGTTGTTTGCATTATTTCCCTGCCTAAACTTGGTAATCTTAGACAATATTTAGCTAGGGAACTGAGGAAAAAACAGACATTTTGAACAATATTAATGTATTTAGTGGCACAAAATAAATAATGTCCTAAATATAAGGGCAGTTAATTTTTTTTTCTTTATTTTATAACCAGAACATCTATAACCAAACAGTCAAAAGCAGAAAATGGCAACTCACACACACAGTAGAGATTTGCCTATTCTAAGCAGTATTAGCATTACAGTGTGTTATTGTAATGTGTACAGTGTATAGTGAAATTCTTGCATGTCCGACCAACATCCAAAACTGTGCTGCTCTCTGGCACCATTATCAAAAAGAATCCACTAAAATACATAACCTCACCCCATCCAAAAGAAAATGAAAATGAGTGCACCTCATTCCCTCCTCCTCACTCCTGCTTGTGGAACAATTCTAGAATAAAGGCTCAAGTGAGGGAGGTCGTTTTTCTAATGGCCCTTACCACTGAGCTGTAAAATGTGTATATTATTACAACAATACCTCAAAAACCAGTGTTTTTAATATGAGTGCAGCAAATTGACCAAGTATGAATGTTGTATGTGTGTGTGTGATGTGTGTGTGAGAGTGGGCCCTGTCATAGACCTGCACCCAGTCCAGGGCTGTTTCCAAACTTGCACCCAGTGCTGTCAGGATAGGCTCCAGCCCCATGACCTTGATTTGAATTTAGTGGGTTTAAGAATGAGACGAAACAAAATGAATGAAATACTGGGGCTGTGGCTAGATTAACAAGCCTTTTAACTGCTCACTTCACTCATTTGCTGCTGCACTGCTGAAATCAAAAGCACCAATTGACAAACTTTATGAATTTGCTTTTCTATGACTTTTTTTTTTATTCGTTTTGGCCTTACGTCAACACTGAAATAGCATTTATAAGTTTTAATTTTGAGAATGCTCTCCAAAGTGTGTAAACTTTAAAAAGACAGGTTTTGCATATCAGTGTGGGTGAGGAAAACAGAGCTTTTGAAAAACACTGAGGTATGAGTACCATGTGATTAGGCACAGAAATCAGTTGTGTGCCCTGTCATCTTATCTATATTGCATATGTAGACCTCTTCGAACATCTCTGCATCAGCTAAAAGAGTATCTACACCTTTAAACACTCAACTGTTTTGCTGTATTTACTTTGCCAGGACTCCTAGTCTTCATTTTTCTACGCTTTGGCAACCAAATACGGGTCTGTAGCCTTTAAAAGCAGTTGTACTTCATTATATGTCCACACAAAGAACATGAATTTGTTTTTTCCTCCTTTTTTCAGCACTTTGATTTACTTCAGGTTAGCTAGCTCCTTAACCAAACAACATTCTTGGCTTACAAGCCACACATGCTCAATAAAAAGATTTACTTGTATTTGGCATTTCAGTGTGAAAAGTAAAGATTTAGATAAGGAATTATAAAACAATGTGAAAATGCTTTTGTGGACAGAAGACTTGTAAAAATAAAAACTGTTTCCCCAAATGGATCCTTGTTAGTGTTGTCTAAGCCCTTAGTCTACTTGTGAAACAACTGGCATGCATGTAAAATGTACATTACTTGTTTCTCCTTCACAGTTTGTCCAAGTTTAGACAAAAAGCATTGCAATGCACATATATACGTACAAAATAATGCCTGTGTTTTCATATGCAAACGCATTTCATCAATACACAACGAAATAGCAACAGCATTTCTTTGTTGTGTAATAACATTATGGGAGAAAGAGGAATGGACTTAGCATTCTGCTAATATTGAGAGTAGTTGGCCCTTAAAAGGACAATTGGTGCCTTCATGGTCAAACCCAATGTTTTTTTTCTTTGGCTGCTTTTGCAGTGCCACACCAATGTTCTGTGGTTCCAAAGGCACCTGGCTGCACATAAATGTCACCCTCACATCACTCACCAGGGTCCAGTTGGACACAACATCTGCCAAATTTTCCCCAGGTCTATGAGCTGATCCAAACCATTTGGATGAGGTACTGGGAGAGCACATTAGTGGGTACTACTGCTGCTTCAAAGGTCCACTGTCTTGAATTTCTGTGTACTTTGCATGTTTTTCACTCCCACATCCACATTCGTTAACTGGTGATTCCAAATTGGCAAAGTGTGATTGTTGATGTGTATGAATCAGTAAGTGGGTCCTGTGATAGATTTAGGCTATTTATTGCCTTACACCCAGTGCTTGCTGGATAGGCTCCAGTCCCTAAGACCCTGATTTGAATTTAGCAGGTTTGAGAATGAGGTGAGGCAAAATGAGATCCTGAGACAACTGAGCTATTGGCTAACAAAATTAACTTGATGGACTGAATGGTCTCATCTCATTTGTTAAACATATTTTCTAATGATCCTAAAGAAAAAAACATGCTTTGAAATTCTGACTATAGTATTACAGTATATACATTAACTAATTTCGTTCTCCTATTGTTTTAGTTCTTTGGATTTTCTTTTCTTTTACTTTAGGAAATTGTTAGGGAACATTCATTACAAGTTTGTGCTGCAATCTCTACTAATCAATTTAACACAAATAATATAACATTTGTGATAGATTGAAGGTCTCCGTGACCCCTTGAACCCTCAGACTAGACGTCAGACACCAGGTAAAAGTCCAAATATAATATTTATTTAGACAATTATGTGCACAAAGCACATTCCACTCCACAATACTCAAATAATAAATCAATAATCAATAATAACAATAATCCTCCTCTCTCCCAGACGCGTTGCCACCCTTCCACCCAGCTCAGCTCGACGTCTGGGATTTCCCATAGTCCTTTTATAGTCCTTGATCCGGAAGTGTTTCGCCCTCTCTGTCCACGTGACTAGGAACACTTCCGGGTCATAAAAAAACTCTTCTTCACCCCGGAGGCACGTCGTTTCCTGTCATGTGATCATGACGCACCTCCGGGTTATAGGGCACGTAAGAGTCTGACAGCCTCCCTACAGCGACTCCTGGTGGCCCCCATGGTATCCAGCAGGGCTGTGCATATAAACTACAGAATCCATGATGCCCTGCTGGAATTCGGGGCATGTTCACGCTGCTGGGAGAGCTCCTCCTGGCGGCCTAGGGGTGAGGGCCGGAGTAGAAAGCCGGCAATCCTTCACAATACCCCCCCCTTAGTGAAGCCAACTGGGGCGAAGCGACCAGCCCCGCAAGGGACCTCGGCCATGTTGTCTAGGTCCCCCAGAGAACCTAGGGGGAACAGTGTAGCGGTTATTCCTCCATTCCCCTGTCCTCCGGGGACAACTTTGCCAAACGTGGCCCGGTTACCGACAGTTGTAGCACCGCCGTCGTCCTCCTGGTTGCCTCTCTTCCCGAGACCTGAAACATCTCGGGAATTCTGTTAGCTCCACCCTTTCCTCTGCCAAGGGAGGTTTTACGGCTGCTTTGCTGCTCTCCGCCCTTTTCTTTACCTTGTCAGGAGACCCGCGTTTTATTTCGGGGATGTCCTGCTTTCTCTGGGGCTTGTGCACAGCGTGAGGTTCTCTATGGAGAACAGAGAGCCTCTTTGCTGTTTGCACGCCCGTTGTCCTGTTTTTAGCTGGAGGCGGCGTCTTTAGCACCACATTGCCCCGAGAGACAGTACCTTCCAACTGCTCCGGGTTGATTGGCGCTTCCCCCGCCCCTTCAGTTTCTAATGACCACTCCCTTATCACTTTATCAGGAGACTCCCGTTTCTCTTTTAGGATCTCCTTTTTAATCTGGGGCTTTTCCACAGTTTGGGTCTCTCTATTAGTAAAAGAGAGCCCTTTTTCTGTCTGAATGCCTTTTGATTTTAAATTAACCCGAGGCGGCGTCTTCAGCCCCGCATCGTTCCAAGAGACAGTACTTTTCAGCTGCCCTGGTTCAAGCAGCGCTTCCCCTGCCCCTTCTATCATCGTACCACAATCTCTTGTAGGGCACGCAGTGCTTTGGCACCCGGTACTTATTAAACATGGGCCCGTTTCACACTGCGTCCCTATATTATTATATACGGTACCGTCTTTACTAACCTGTACCGCCAAATCATTTAAGACGGGACGCTCACGTCCTAGTCGCCGTAGGTAGTCATCCACCTTCTTTACCAGCGCTTCGGCCGTCGCTCCCAGGTCTCCGACGATCCTCTTGATCTCATTCAGCACCTGAAAAATACTTCGTACGGGCTCGATCAATTTTTTGAGCTCCTGCACGTCTATAAAGTTATTTAATTCGGCCGGAGGCAGGATCACTTCCGCATTCTCCTTACCTGCCAGCCGGGAGCCAATGAGCACGTCCGCTGTCGGCACGTGCTCTGACGGGATTCGTGGAGGCTTCTGGGATTTGGAGTTTTCTTCGTCCGAGGGCCGGGTTGCCTTCTTTGGCAAACTGCTGTCTGTCTTTATTAATTTGTCGACAGATCGATCAGCTACATCCCGGCCCTCCTTACCTTCTTGCGGGTTGAGCGGTGTTTCGCTCGCCTCCCCCTTCCTTTTCGGAAAAACCAAGTCCGTCTTTTCCGGGTTGAAGACGTAAACAGCTGGACACGAAGCTTCTCCTTCCCACAATCCTTGGGGGTGAGTCACGTGTCCGTCGCCAGCACCTGACATGCGGAAGTCTTTCTTGCTCGACTGCTCCACTGATGTGAGTGCACTACTGCCATCTGCATTCTCTCCTGCCTCCCGCAGAACCTCCGGATGGACCCCTGGGAGGTATGCACACGGGACAAAATGCGTTATTTAAATAAGTTTTCAAATTCGCTCCCGGCACATACCTATTTTCCATCGTCCTCTTCCGGATGCTTTTCCCGAAGCACGTAGCCGCTCCGTGGCTCATCATGAGAGCAGGCAATGTTGAGCCTTAGACCTCCGCTGTTGCTGGCGTTCTGCTTTGTCTTCTTCTTTCCCATGACGTCCTTGGTAAAGGTGAGGTTTGGCGATTTTTCTGCGTGTCTGGACGCTGCCTTCTCCGGGTTCTCTGCCTACAGTAAAATTAATTTATGTACAGGTCCTCTGCCAAAATCGACGGCCAGAGAATCCTGCCGACTACGCCAAATGTGATAGATTGAAGGTCTCCGTGACCCCTTGAACCCTCAGACTAGACGTCAGACACCAGGTAAAAGTCCAAATATAATATTCATTTAGACAATTATGTGCACAAAGCACCCTCCACTCCACAATACTCAAATAATAAATCAATAATCAATAATAACAGTAATCCTCCTCTCTCCCAGACACGTTGCCACCCTTCCACCCAGCTCAGCTCGACGTCTGGGATTTCCCATAGTCCTTTTATAGTCCTTGATCCGGAAGTGTTTCGCCCTCTCTGTCCACGTGACTAGGAACACTTCCGGGTCATAAAAAAACTCTTCTTCACCCCGGAGGCACGTCGTTTCCTGTCATGTGATCATGACGCACCCCCGGGTTATAGGGCACGTAAGAGTCTGACAGCCTCCCTACAGCGACTCCTGGTGGCCCCCATGGTATCCAGCAGGGCTGTGCATATAAACTACAGAATCCATGATGCCCTGCTGGAATTTGGGGCATGTCCACGCTGCTGGGAGAGCTCCTCCTGGCGGCCTGGGGGTGAGGGCCGGAGTAGAAAGCCGGCAATCCTTCACACATTATTAATAAATATATAGATAAGCATAGCAAAGGTCATTAAATATTTCATCAAAAAGAAAATGTGTTTTGAAATAGCATGCAATACTTATTATGTAGTAATTTTAATTCCCAACCTTGCGCCCTGTGTTGGCTGGGATTGGCTCCAGCAGACCCCCGTGCCCCTGTGTTAGGATGTAGCGGGTTGGACATTGACTGACTGACTGACTTTTTTTCCCAAATTATACAGAATCCATCTAAATAGGACAGTAGGAATAGGAACTTGCTGGTGAAATGAAAAAAATAGCCAGAGTGAAACTTCCATCTGTGTTAAGATGAGTCCAACTGGGAGTACTTAAAGTAAATTAACTTATTACTGTGACTTGATGTAATGTGCTTTCTTCATTTGCATTGTTTTTGTCACAGTGTTTCTGCACTGTCTGTGTTGTTTAACCTTCTTGGCATTACCTCTGACCGAGACTCTGGATTAGAATTCTATGTAATAACGGTTAAGCCTGTGTCAAACGTGGGGTGACATGTAATGATCCGGTTTACACTGTTAGGTCCAAATAACTAGGGACAGTATTCTGTTGCCATCTACCAGATAAAATAACATTATGATACAAAAAATCATTAATAGTTGTATGTGTTTTTCCACTTTAAAGTAACTCATCTACATTTATGACTGGGGCGGGGCCTTCAAAAAGAACACAATGGCATGTAAACAAGAAGCTGTGCAGCCAATTTTGGAGCAAACTGAAACTGAATCATTAGTTGAATTAAGTGATAGTGAAGACAATGTGAATTGTCATCAGATGTTGGCACAGATAGCGATATTGAAGCATACTGCACTTAAGTAGCGAACTGCCATGATATGCCTGGTGAATTTGGTCATCTGAAGAGGCAAGTAGGTGCATGGCAAAATAGGAAAATGGGAAATAGGAAAATGATTGTGATCAACTACAAACACAATAGTGATGTTAGCCTCCTAAGCACTGTTCACAATGCAGCAACTGTCAATGATCGTGTCAGGGGAAATGTGGAAGTCATTAAGCCTTGCCCTGTGGTAGCCTACAATAACACAAGTGGTGTGTTAACTGTGCAGATCAGGCACTGACATTCTACCCTCTCATGCACAAACAACAGAATAAATTTTATAAGAAAAGTGAGCAAAGAAACACACATCTACTCTAACAAGTATAACAATGGGGCGTGAATTGGTGACTGTTTCAAATCATATCACAAGAAGGATGTGTACTAAATCTTCATTAGCACAGCAATGGACACTAGGCATATCCTTCTTACTGTATTTATCTTGACATTTAGGTATTTGCAAACTTCTCTTAAATATAATAACATTTCTCTTGTTTTGCCTTACTTTTTTGAGGTTAACATAATGCTAAGGAGGTTACACACTTACAGCCACAGACATTTGCACACACACACACATATATATATGTACAGTATACATATATATATATGTATATATGATAGTTGATGATTTCTTAAAAAAAACCTGTTCTTGTATAATAAAGCAATAATTGAGTTTGATTGTAACCTGTTCACTTTTAAGAACTACATAAAAATCACAGATATTTCCCTCATGACCATGTACCAATATCATTCCCAAGTAGTTTAGGGATTGCGTGGATTTCCTGTATGCTCTTTCTTTCACTGACGCGGATGAAGTAGATGACCATATTTCTTCTAGTTCATGCCACTGGGAAGATGGCTGCATATATCAATAGTCTCTAACCTTTCTGACAGTTGCTAGACTTGAATTTTAATCAGGTATCTTGTGGATGTCAGTATTCCCCAGTCTACTGACCCTATCGTGTTTACACTCAAGTATAACAGACCAAATATCACTCTCTAGATATTTAATTATCATGGCTCACTGGAAAAAAGCTGAAACATTTTCGGAACTAGACGTTTAGAGATACTTGAATAAAATAAAATTGCAAAGCACTCGTGGAATGCATAAAGCAAAAATGCAGACATTCTTTACATGAATGGGGATTATTATCATTGGCTCTGATAAATTATCGTTTTTCTAGGTCAGTAGTAGACTGAGATCTGCTGGCTTCACCAAGTCAATATAATCTTTTCTACAAAGACTTCATTTTCAGGGATGAAAACTGACAGGAAGAAATTGTGTCTATAGTATAAAATCTAAAAAGAATCCCATCAAGTATACTTAATTTGGTAGTTGGTAACATGATTTCCTCACTTTGTACTATTGTGTATGACTTAAAAATGATTTTTCAGTTTATTTTCAGTCATGAAATTAGCAAGCCTAAAGTCTAACATCTGAACCAGTGGGGCACCAAAGTATTAGGGAGGCGTATGAGTAGGTTAGTTAAGGATTGTTTAAAGTAGGGTATGGGGGGTGGCAGGGAGTTTAGGAAAGGCCAGGTTTAGAACTGTACATGGAGAAACAAACAATAGTGTAAAAAATAAAAATGCATAGTATTGTAAATTGTAACCCAATGTTTAAAATGTAAAAGTAAAATGAATAACACACTAAAAATAGCTAAAAAATGCTAGATAAAACAAGTGAGTTGGAGTTGTATGTAGCGGAGCATAATTAATTAATAACAGAAAACTGGCTAAATAACAAAGGTGGGGATGAGTATCACAGAGAGAGATATACATTTTAGGAAGGATAGATAGAACAGAAATGGGGTAGGGGGTTGCTGTGTATGTCAAACAGAATTTAAATGTAAGTCCTCTAAAGTTCAAAGATTAGCCCCATCTTAATGAGGACATGTAGCTTCGCCTGGAAAGCATTAGGGAAAGAGGTCTTATTTTAGGAGTGTGTTATTGACCACCCAATTCAGACAGTAATTTCAACTCACATCTTTTTAGTAATATCAAAAAGACAAGTTTACAGGGAGATATTATAGTCATGGGGGACTTGAATTATCCAAGTATTAACTGGGATAACCAGATAGAGAAGCAATTGAGCAGGAGTTTTTAGAAGTAATCAGAGATTGTTTTTTAACACAGTATGTTAAAGCACCAATGCGGGGTGAAGCCCGTCTGGATTTAGCATTTTGTAATAATCAGGAAAGAATTGAAGGTGTGGAGGTGATTGAACCACTAAGGTCAAGTGACCATAATATAATACAGTTCTCAGTGTCTTGGAAGAGTGCAGATGCCAAGGCTAAAACTTTTAAGTTTAACTTTAGTAGGACAAATTTTGAGCAGATGTGGCAAAGTCTGAGGAGAATAAAATGGAATAAGCTTTTAAGTGCAGAGATAATTGAGGAGCAGGGGAACAGGGTTTAAAAGTGTTTTACATGTAATACAGGACTGGTACAAACCTATATTTGGAATAAGTAGGAAATTTAAAAAACTCGGCAGTGGATTAATAAAGAGTTGAAAAAAAAGCTGCAAAGGAAAAAACTGCTTTATAAGGCATATAAGACTAATAACTCCAATATGAATCATAGGGTGAATGAGAGCATGAGGGCAATCATTAAGAAGGATATTAAAGATTCTTAAAGACATTTAAAAATGAATATAGCAGATAATGTGAAAGACAACCCAAAGGAATTCTCTTAGAATTTTAGTAGTAAAAGAACAGTCGAGGATATGAAGTAAAAAATACTGATAGTGAAAAAAAGGGTGAGTCAAAATTATGTTAACACTAATGGTACTGCTATGTATATACTTATATACAATTTTTGTGGACAATTTATGTGCCACATATGGTACGTGTGTTGAGCATGATGGCGAATAGGTTGAGACATTCCTG
This sequence comes from Erpetoichthys calabaricus, assembly GCF_900747795.2. Classification (NCBI taxonomy): domain Eukaryota; kingdom Metazoa; phylum Chordata; class Cladistia; order Polypteriformes; family Polypteridae; genus Erpetoichthys; species Erpetoichthys calabaricus. Next base: position 236,035,873 of record NC_041395.2, read on the forward strand.
TAAATTATCTTGCACATATGAAGTATGTTTTGTGAATAAATTGTTTCCGCCATTCAAATGTTAACATAATTTTGACTCACCCTGTAGTAGATGCTCTAAACTTGCATTTTTCTGAGGTCTTCACAAGAGAGGATGTGGATAACCTCCCACTTTAAAAACGAGACTACTATGGATGTACCAAGTGATTTAAAAATTGTACTACTTGGATTAAATAAGCTTAAGTCAAACAAATCACCAGGACCAGATAATATTTACCGAAAGCAATAATATTTTCAGAAAGCATATGATAAGGTGCCACATGAGAGGATGGACATCACAGTAAAAGAAGTGGGAGTTCAGGGTGTTGTTTGTAGATGGGTGCAGAATTGGCTCAGACATGGGAAGCAGAGGGTGATGGTGCGAGGAACCTCATCAGAACTGGCTGTCATTAAGAGTGGTGTTCCACAGGGGTCAGTGCTAGGGCTGCTGCTATTTCTAATAAATATAAATGATTTGGATAGGAATATAAGTAATAAGTTGGTTAAGCTTGAAGATGATACCAAGCTAGGTGGATTGGCAAAAAATCTAGAATTCATTGAATCATTACAAAGGGACTTGGACAGCATACAGGCTTGGGCAGATCTGTGCCAAATGTAAAGTATTACATGTTGTAAGTAAAAATATTAGGTTTGAATACACAATGGGAGTTATGAAAATTGAAAGTACACCTTATGTCATAAGAGAATGTTAGGTTATATAGTACGATGTGTAGAGTAAGAGTCCAAGATGGTTATGCGCAACCTTTATAATGCACCGGTGAGGCCTCATGTGGTTTACTATGTGCAGTTTTGGTCTGCGGCCTACAAAAAGGACATAGCACCACTAGAAAAGGTCCAGAGAAGAGCGAATAGGCTGATTCCAGGGCTGCAGGCTATGAATTATGAGAAGAGATTATAAAAGCCAAAAATTTTCAGTTTAAGCAAAAGAAGAACAAGAGGAGACATGATTGAAATGTTTAATAAAATTATGAAGGGAATTAGTACAATGGATTGAGACTGCTATTTTTAAATTTAACATAAATATTAGGAGGCCTTTCTTTACACAGAGAACCATAGACACTTGGAATAAGCTACCAAGTAGAGTTGTATATGGTAGGACTTTTGGGACTTTCAAAACTCGACTTGATGTTTTTTTAGCAGAATTAAGTGGATAGGAATGGTAAGCTGTGTTGGGCTGAATGGCCTGTTCTTGTCTAGATTGTTCTAATGTTTTAAAGCTCAGCTGTAATTTAAGGATATCATTTAGAGTGAGCAAACCTTTCCCTTACTGTTAATTTGTTGCACTTTTTGTAATTTTTCTTATTATTATCTGGCTGCTTATATCACAACCAGTATCAGGATTTAAACAAAAATGGTATAAACAATATTAATTATTGATATAATATAACCTCACATTTTATCTCCTGTTTTGTCAAAGTGAACAAAGCCAGACTGACACATTACTAGTATGTGCCAGCTTTATTTAATAGTGTGAAAGAATGTCATTAAAACAAAAATATTTGTGTATACAAAAAACAAAGTTGGCAAATGTTAATGGATTTTCTGTATAGTCACAATAATACTTCGTTTTCCACATAACTTTTAAGGATGTTCCAATAAACAGAATATATTAGGTTCAATAACCACAGAGAAAAATGAAGGCGAGAAACTTCTTCAAACTGACAAGTAAGACATGCATATTCTTTGTTACCAATCATGCTTTACTTTTTTATTTCTCATATTTACATTTATGTTAAACATAGGCTTTGTAATAGAGAAACTGACATCCAGTCAAAGCAAGAGTTGAAATGCATTCAAAGGAAAAACATTAAACCACATATTATTCCTGCAGGATGCTGCACAGTTTAAAGTTACATCAAGATAGGCATACATTTGTTGTGAAAGGTTTATGTTTCATTCAAAATTAAAGATCAGTGAATTTTAAACATATTACAATAAATGCGAAGAAGATGTTTAGATAGTAAAATGACTGGTATTTTGTCCAGAAATTGGAAATATCCAGTCGGTATTGTAACATTTGATTTAAATTTGATGAAATGTAGTGAAATGATTTGCTGTATTTTATCTTAGACCCACACATCTTTGAGCTGGATAGATAAATATAACTTTATTTGTCCATGGGGGGGATTTGGCTTTTTACAGAAGCTCTATAGATAGATAGATTTACAGTACGCACACACTATAGTCTGGGCACACACCAGTATGGCTATAAAGAAATAAAATGTAAACTCGCTTAATTCAGACCACGGTTTTGTTGTTTGGGGCTATCCCAGTTAGCATAGGGCAAAATGTAGGAACAATCCCAGGGCAGGGCGCCAGTCTATCATAGGGTGAACACACACACATACAAACACCAAACGCACACTAGGGCCAGTTTAGCATTGCCAGTTCACCAAACCTGCATGTCTTTGGACACCCATAGGAAACCCAAACAGATACTTGGAGAACATGCAAATTCTATACAGCAAGAACTTGGGATGCAAACCCTGGTCTTCTTACTGTGAAGCAGCGCTACCACTGTGCCACTGTGCTGCCCCAATATCCATCCATCCATCCATTTTCCAACCCGCTGAATCCGAACACAGAGTCACGGGGGTCTGCTGGAGCCAATCCCAGCCAACACAGGGCACAAGGCAGGAACCAATCCCGGGCAGGGTGCCAACCCACCGCAGGACACACACAAACACACCCACACACCAAGCACACACTAGGGCCAATTTAGAATCGCCAATCCACCTAACCAGCATGTCTTTGGACTGTGGGAGGAAACCGGAGCGCCCGGAGGAAACCCATGCAGACACGGGGAGAACATGCAAACTCCACGCAGGGAGGACCCAGAAAGCGAACCCAGGTCCCCAGGTCTCCCAACTGCGAGGCAGCAGCGCTACCCACTGCGCCACCGTGCCGCCCAGGCCCCAATATTTAAAATAATAATAATAATAAAAAAAAAACTTGAATTTGATTGCTTCTTTTTATATTCTTTGAACAAAAAAACAAGTTGAGAGTGTAAAATAAGTTCTACAGAATCTACAGAAGGGGTGTCAAACATAGTTCCTGCAGAGCCGCAATGACTGCAGGTTTCCCTGCTACCTACTTTCTTCATTATTAACCAATGTTGCCCTGACTCAAGCCAAGAGATGACCAGGCTAACTTAAATCCTACCAACAGACATTAGTCTTCAATTTCTCCTTTCATCTACACTACCCAGCATTTTCACCTCTCATGAAAATGGATACTTTTGAAAATGCTGTGCAGACCCGTATACTTCTTAAAACGCAGACTCAGCGTTGTAATGTGGATAGGCGATAACACAGACTTTCATCACACTCTGATTTGTTTCTGTTAGTTATGTGGCTCTTTCCTGATTGGATCGTGCTTATTACCACATCTTATGCCCTGACTAGCCACAACTTCACAGAAGAAAGATGGTTATAATTAAGGCAAAGCGGCTGTAACAAAAACGTACTTGTGGCCAAGGTTTGTCACCATGATCTGGAACCTCTTTATAAAAATACTTACTTATATTTTTTATTTAAAGAATTGAAACATTGTACAATAAATCTGATATCTACCTTTTTCAATAGAATAAATAAAGTATTTAAGGAGAAAATCTGGACCCTCTTCTCAATATTCTCATAATTGAGTGGTTTGGCAAATGGGTGGTGTAACAAGAACAGACAAGATGCATATTACAAATTTTGGGATACCTGGTGATAATTTAATAGCTGTTGTGATGGGCTGCGAAAAATAAAACAAGCAGATATTGTCAAATTGGACGACACCAGTGGATTTTCCTTCAAGTGATGCTATTTTCCAATTGTAGAGACTCATATGGAAGTGGTGAGGCTAGAGAGAAAGAGAAAGACTTGGCGACATAACTGCTCTTCTTCCAGGTCATTTTTCTTCTGAACTGAGTGATACGTGTGTGTCACATCTAATTCCATCCCTTCATACGCATTAAATCATTCTCCTTAAAAGGCTCACTACCATCACACATTTCACAGTGAATATACAATAATATCCAATGTATACTAAATAAAATTTATCCAGGGCGAAGTATAAAGTCTTACTTTCTTCCATTTTCAATCACATTATCAAACTCTTCTAAGATAGTCTGTAAAAACACTGCTATAACAAGACAGGCAGAGCTATGGCTGACTTTGCTGAGAACATCCACTTGAGGAACGACCAAAAACTGTTTAGCCAGTGTGGAGGGCCCAGGTTCAATTTAATATCTATTTGTACTTTTAATATTCTTCCTGTGTATAGTATCTCTACATGCTATTGTCCTGTCATATACTTTACAGTATTTGTCAGCTCTGAAATTTGCAACTTGCCCAACATTTGCAAACATGCTCTGTGAAACTGGTGTTTGGATTTTCCTTTACATCTACTGTTGCAAAGAAAGTTCCCTTTCATGACAGTCCTGATAATGAAAATAGTGGGTTTAGAAAATGAATGTAAAAAAGTGCATGTAACTTGCCAGCTGGTCAGACTTATTTCCAATATTTCTAACATCTTGTTTTCAAACAAATTGTCATTTTAAGGTGGTTTATAAAAACACATTAATTGATATTCTAAAGCTTGCTAGATTAAATGGATGATTGACCCTTTAAGTAGGCATCATTGCACATAGTGAAAACTGGCAGAGATAAAGCAGCAGCCGTTTCATTCTTGTAAGTGAGGTTATTACAATATGTTAAGCATTGCTGGTTTCTATAGTGCTGTACCCAGACTGTAAAAAAGCTGATAATAATCAATGTTGTAGCTCAATAACCACACTGGTTTAATTCACAGCTCCACTTAATCAACTGACTCAACTTGTTCATGGACTGTTTTTTCAGTTCAAATGGAGCTCTCCTGCTCTAAGTCTCAGAAAGGTATAATGGTATTAGTCAATAGCTGACTCTTGGGACTGTAGAAAGGGCTTTAATATCCCTGTGAGAATATACTGTTCTCCTCAAAAGGAATCAGTTAATCCACTTAAACAGTAATGTTAATTATAAAACTGCTAGTGCGTGTGGCCTCATAGACTGAAGATAAATATAAAACACTAGCTGTCAAATGATAGTTTTCAAATACATAGTGTCTTGTTTATGCAGTAAAATGTTGTTGACAAGTGTGGTTTCTGTTTATCTGAATGTCTTCAACATCTGGCTTTATAAATGTATTCTGCATAAAAAATGAGAACGTTTTTGAATGATAAACAAGCCATTTAACCCCACTCTGCATTACAGTTTGTGTAAATTTTACTCTAGAACAGTTTGTAGTTGTTATAAACTGTGTAGCTCATTATATTTGCCCAGTGTGAGACAAAGAATATTCAAAAAGTAAGTGAGGTAAAGTTTTTGGATTCTTGAGGACTAGTGCTGATAGGCAAAATTCACCAAAGTGTTTTTTGCAATGAATATGCTGTGTTTGCCATTGACCTTGTTTGCTAAATATTTTCCTGAAAATTCACCACGCATAGATTCATTTTTTTTCCCCCACACCCCATGATGCTTGCAAGGTTAGTGTAACATAACAGAGAATGGAGCAACCATACACAGAACTTTCAGGTGAGTTCATACTGCAAGTGAACTCCTCCTAATAGTTTACATTGATGCTCAATCTGCAAGCATGCGTCACTACCTGATATGTGCTGCAGCTGGATTTGCATCCCACATGCCTTTATAACTTCAAATCAGAAAAAGTTTTGACGGTATGGAAAGTGCAAATTAAAAAAAAAATGTAGTGATTCTTAAATTTACATTGACTTTTATTTCATTGCAGATAGCATGAACCCAATATATTTATTTATTTTTGTCTGGTCAACTTCATTTAATTTGTTAATATATATTCCCGCATTTCAGGTCTACAACACATTTCAAAAAAAGTTGGGATGGGGGCAAATTAGGGCCAGTAAGGAGGTAAACTAATTAAATAATGATGTGATTTCAAACAGGTGATGTCAACAGGTGATTGTAAACATGATTTGCTGCAAAAGCCGTATCCATGAAAGGCTGAGTCTTTGAGGAGCAAAGATGAGCAGAGGATCTCCAGTTTGTCAACAGATGCTTGAGAAAATTATTGAAATGTTTAAAAACAATGTTCCTCAAAGAAGGATTGGAAGGGATTTGCATATTTCACCCTCTACATTACATAATATCATTAAATGATTCAAGGAATATAGTGGAATTTCAGTGCGTAAAGCACAAGATCGCAAGCCTAAGCTGAACACCTATGATCTTCGATCCCTCAGATGGCCCGGCATCAAGAATTGTCACTCATCAGTAGCTGATATAACCACATGGGCAAGGGATCACTTTGGCAAACCTTTTGTCAAGCACTACAATACAGAGCTACATTCACAAATGTAACTTAAAACTTTACTGTGCAAACAAAAAGCCTTATGTTAACCATGTCCAGAAGCAATGTCGACTTCTCTGGGCTTGGAGGCACCATTACAAAGTGGAAATATTTATTGTGGTCAGACATATCAGTATTCTAGATCTCTTCTGTATTTTGAAATGAGAAATGAGACAACGATGACCCCGTACTTTTGCACACCTTAAAATGTGTTTGCAGGACGAATGGGACAAAATAACACCTGAAATGCTTCATCGCTTGGTATCCTCAGTGCCAAAGTGTTGTGAGAAGGAATGGCGACATTACAAAGTGGTAAATGCTTTATCGTCTCAACTCTTTTTAGAATGAGTTGCAGGCCTGAAATGCAGGAAAGAGTGTATATTAAGAAATGAAATGAAGGTGACCATACAAAACTTGAAATATCTTGGGTTCATAAATAATGAAATAAAAGTCAAAGTAAATTTAAGAACCATATTTTTTTTTTATATTTGCATTTTCCATACTGTCCCAACTTTTTCTGATTTGGAGCTATAAAAAAAAAATCGAACCAATCTCCTTGAGAGGGGCTGGACTCTGTACCACTCTTGAGTTGCCCCCTGGTGAGAGGCGCCAAGCGGGTGTGGGCATACTTATTGTCCCCCGACTTGGAGCCTGTTCATTGGGGTTTACCTCAGTGGACGAGAGGGTAGCCTCCCTCCGCCTTCGGGTGGGGGGACAGGTCCTGACTGTTGTTTGTGCGTATGCGCCGAACAGCAGTTTGGAGTATCCACCCTTTTTGGAGTCCCTGGAGGTGGTGCTAGAGGGCGCTCCTGCTGGGGACTCCCTCGTTCTGCTGGGAGACTTCAGTGCTCATGTGGGCAATGACAATGAGACCTGGAAGGGCGTGATTGGGAGGAATGGCCCCCCAATCTGAACCTGAGCGGTGTTTTATTACTGGACTTCTGTGCTCGTCACGAATTGTCCATAACGAACACCATGTTCAAGCATAGGGGTGTTCATATGTGCACTTGGCACCAGGACACCCTAGGCCTCAGTTCAATGATCGACTTCATGGTCGTGTCGTTGGACTTGTGGCCACATGTCTTGGACGCTTGGGTGAAGAGAGGGGAAGAGATGTCAACTGATCACCACCTGGTGGTGAGTTGGCTTCGATGGTTGGGGAGGATGCCGATCAGGCCTGGTAGGCCCAAACGTGTTGTGAGGGTCTGCTGGGAACGTCTGGCAGAGTCCCATGTCAGAAGTAGCTTCAACTCGCACCTCCAGTAGAACTTCGACCACGTCCCGAGGGAGGTGGGGGACATTGAGTCTGAATGGGCCATGTTCTGTGCCTCTATCGTTGAGGCGGCTGACCAGAACTGTGGCCGTAAGGTGGTCGGTGCCTGTTGTGGCGGCAATCCCCGAATCCGTTGGTGGACACCGGCGGTGAGGGATGCCGTCAAGCTGAAGAAGGAGTCCTACAGGACTCTTTTGTCCTGTGGGACTCTGGAGGCAGCTAATAGGTACCGGCAGGCCAAGCAGAATGCGGCTTCAGTGGTTGCTGAGGCAAAAACTCAGGCGTGGGAGGAGTTTGGGGAGGCCATGGAGAACAACTTTCGGATGGTTTCAAGGAGATTCTGGTCCACCATCTGGCGTCTCAGGTGGGGGAAGCAGTGCAGTGTCAACACTGTATATGTTGGGGATGGTGTGCTGCTGACCTCGACTCGGGATGTTGTGGGTCGGTGGGGGGAGTACTTCGAAGACTTTGAAGGCCTGGGAACGCCTCGGGATTCCCCCAGAAGAGCTAGAAGAAGTGGCCGGGAAGAGGGAAGTCTGGGCATCTCTGCTCAAGCTGCTGCCCCTGTGACCCGATTTCAGATAAGCAGAAGAGGATGTATGGATGGATGGATACAGTATATTTTCATTTGAGGGGTACATTAGCTAACCATAAATAAAATATGAGTACTACCAAGGAATATATAATACTGATCCCTGTACATTGACTTACTTGCCACCATGCCTCATGGCTAATTTACTCTACCAGCTAAATGCAAATGTAATTAGCCATGTGCCCCAGCTACAACTCTAAACAAGGCTTAAAGGAAAGCACATGTGACCATGTGAAACAATAATAATAAGTTTATTACTATTTACAATTTCTTGTACAATTAATTACTATTTTCATTTCTTAATGAAAGAAAAAAGTGTGAAGCATCTGCACAGATAGATCAGAAGCAAAAAACACATTCCAGCTGCACCCACAGCCATAACTTCAAACAAAGGAATGAGCCAGCACCACACTACTGCTTTGTGGCATGGCCAATGTGTACCCCAAAGACTGGAACTCTGTGAGTGCAATGGTATAAATGTTTTTTTTACTTATTCCTAGTTTGTGGCCTTTTGTTGTATTTTGCTTTTACCTACCATTTCATTCAAATCTTTTGTTATGTGACGCAGTGGTTAGCACTGCTGCCCCACACGTCAGGTCACATTTTGCTCCACAGTAATATGGCCAGCATATTTTGCAGACACTTAAATAGCTCTCTGGGACACTTAAAAGATCATTACACCTTTATAATAAACCTAAGACTAGATTTTGGATATTGCAAATTACTGTTTATCTTAGTCTTATGTTTACTGTTGTTTCATTATGGCTAAACATTCATGATAACTTAATAAATGATAAATAAAGTTTCCAATTCAGTTGACTTTAAAGCTATGGAGATTTTTTCTGCAGCAGTTTCTGTCTGATGATTGCATGCATGCTGTAAATCACTGAAGTCTACATTTACAATTTAGCTTTGTGTTTCAAATTTGGTTTCTGTTGGACTATTAATTTTATTTTCCAATAACCTGACCATAACTTGTGTAGAATTTGCCTGAACTGTAGTTGGCTACACTGGATCAATTAACTATTAACATAAAATTTTTTATGTTGTAAAGAGACAAAAGCACAAAATAAAGGGTCTGGGGCACCTGGAGGCAAACACTGTATGTTAATGATATGTAAAAGGTGTAAAATAAAATGCGTGGTATAGTACAAAGCTGAGATGTCTTTGAAAAATCAATCAGTCTGTGTTTCCTCTTAAGAAGGATTCTAGAAGGAAGAGGCGGGTCCAAGTGTTCTGACTTAGGAAGTGACTTATAGTTGGAGAGGTGTCAATCGTCCTTTCTGCCTGAGGGGGAGGAGAGAAGAGGACATTATTACATAGTGGCCTCTTATGTTTTGGCAGTAAATTACACTCACACAAGCCTTTACCTTGTTATCCAAGCACATGCGTGTGACAGTATCCCCCACCAGCCCAGATCCATCGGATCAGGAAACCTGAGCTGTGAGGTCATGGACGTGAGACAGCACATCAGTGTTGGCGTGGAGAGAACCCTGATGATGATGGACTTTAAACCAAAAAGGCTGTAGGTCAAGAAACCACCTGGTGACACAAGGGTTCAAATCTTTGTGCAGGGCCATTCATTGTAGATGGCCGTGGTCTGTCACAAGAGTGGACTTGTGTCCTGGAAGGTAATACCTGAGTTGGATAATAGCCCATTTATTCGTGAGGGCTTCCCGCTCCGCCTCCATATACCTCATCTCCTGATCCAGTAGTTTTTCTACTGAAGTACATAATGGGGTATTCAACACCAAATCATCAGTCCTCAAAATGAAAGGCAATGAAAAATCAGGGGTTATTAATACAAGTGTTGAAGTAAGGGCCTTTTTCAGGTCACAAAATGGTTATCCTTTCTATCCCACACCACCAAATTAGGAGCCCCATTCCTTGTCAAATTCGCTAAAGAGGTGGCCTTCTCAGAGAACCAGGATATGAACCAGTGATAATACCCCAGCAAACCTAAGAAAGCCTGAATTTGTCTCTTGGTTTTCAGACAGGTTAAATATGGCATTAACTTTTTAACATTGGGGACATACAGTGCCTCCGCCCACCAAGTAGCCCAAATATTTCAACTCAGTCAAACCAAAGAAACTTTTTTTTGCATTAATTCCTAGGCCGGCTTTTCTAACTGTCAGTAACATCACACATTCTATATTTACACAGATTGTTGTAGACATGGAACATTCATGAAATGTATATATTTCAAATCATGGTATTTCATTACCTATATAAATTCTTACAAACGCATTACAATATAAACACTTCAACACAGACTTGAACTGTGAGGATTGCAGCAGTGCGATGCCTTCATCTGACTGAATTATAGCAAGCTGTGTTCTGCTAATCAACACATTTGCAAAACAAAGCAGGCTATTAACACAGTGATAAGGAGCTATGAGCATCTTGGTGTATGTCAGGAAAATTTAAGGAGGTCAAAAAAATTGTAAGCTTCAGGGATTCTAGTGTTAAATGCTTAATTTGGAGTAATATAGCTATTTCCCTGAACGTTTCTGAAGGAAATGATGTTCCCTGGTTCGTTAGGACTTCTTTCGGGATGCAGACTCGTGCAAAGACCCCAACGAGTTCCAGTCCAATAGTTTTAGAGTTAGACACAGTCAAGGGGATGACGAGCGGTGCGTTACTCCCATCCAAATGAGTGGCTACATCAATAATTGGGCGTAAACGCAGTGTAGGAACAACCTGTGATGGATTTTCCCCATCAATGACAAGGTTCAGTACTTTCTTAGAGGTGGAAATGATACTTCTGCTGTAATTGTCCAACCAGTCCCAGTAGGGCTGCGCATAACAACCACCTGGATCTTTTGCGTGAGCCCTTTATAAGTTATAATACATCAGGTTTCCTCATTGACACAGGTCAGACTGGTCGATCCAGACTCCCATTATCGCGGAAGTATATAATGGCGAGCTACAATTGAAATGTTGCTGCCAGAATCAATTAGAGCTGACACCTTAAACCTGTTCACAACCACCACCTCATCTTACGGAAAAGACAGATGATTCACAAAACAACAATACCTCACTCCCTTGGCCCAACTGCAGTCCATGATTTCTCCAAAATGGGGACAATTGGGAATGGTGTGGCCAAGTAGTGTAGACGGCTTCTCCTTTGAGCACATTTTGGGGTTATTATCGCACCGGGAAGCCTCCGATGTAGCAGTCCATCCCTGTTGAAACTTGTGTCACTCTGCGTGTCTCTCTGCTTTCTCGACTTGAGAAGCAGCGCAGTGTTGCTCGAGGGCTCTGATTAGAACATCCATAGATTTGTATTTTTACCTCCAGACCAGATGGGCGAGATGCTCTAGGAGGGCTTCAATGAGGAAGTCACAGGCAATGAGCTCCATAATGTCTTTAGCGGAGTTGCTCTTGGGCTTTAACCAATGACCCACACAGCTGCAGATTTCATAGGCCTGAGTGCGTGCAGGTTTTTCATGGTCAACGGTCGAAGGTCCACTCAGGACTAGCCCCAGCCTATTGGTACGGAGTTATCCCATATCTCAGCAGCACCTCTCATCATAATCACTGGCTACTTCCACGTCAAGATGATAATAGGCACATTGAGCAGGCCCGCTCAGGAAAGGTGCTAGTATATGTGCCCACTCTGTGCAGTCCCAATGATGACATTTGGCTGTGCGCTCAAAAATTAAGAAATAGGTTTCAGTATTGTCATTGGCATGCAAAGATAACAATACCTGGGATGGACCCATACACATGTCCCATTGGAGAGCCGTGTGTGCTTGTTCACATAGCTCTGTTTTGGTGATTTGGGTCTGTTATTGTCCCAGCTGGAGTTTTAAGGACTGGATCTCTACCATCATCCTCTACATGAACTCTGCTATATCTTGTGCTGTGCTCGTTGTTTGAATTTTCTCACAGAATCCTGCTGACTACACCAAGATGGCGTTGTTTCCTCTCCTTTCCTTCTAAGATGGATTCTGGGTGGAAGAGGTGGATCCAGGTGGTCTGACCCTGGAAGTGATGTCACGGAGAGGTGTCAATCTTCCTTACTGCAGGAGAGGAAGGAGAAGAGAGAACATTATTACACAGTGCCCCCTCATGTCTTGGGGTAAATTACACTCATGTAAGCCTTTAGGTTGCTCCCTAAGCGCATGCATGTCACAATGTTTTAGCAAAATTCAGGCAGCTTTTAGCTTAATTTATGTAATTTATTTTAATGTAACTTTCTGTTTTTCAGTGTGCCAGCATAAACATTGAGTGGCAAGTAAAACATGCATCACCAGCAGTGCAGCACCCAAACCCCAGACACAACTTCACAGACACAAGTCCCAGTATAATAAAAATATTCATTTTCACCAAACACCTTGCACAAAGGCTTCAAAAGGAGGCTGCCACCAAGTGTACTGGGGGAGAAAATAAGCAACAGTACTCATCTGGTCAGTCCTTCCTTTTGTACTGGCCTACCAGCCATGTAAGGATCCATCCAATCTCAGTCAGGATACCAGTCCATGTGTGCTATTCATTACATTGCTAGCCTCTTCAGTTGAGCCTTGTAGGGCAAAGCGTCCAGTCCCATGAGGGGTACACTTATCTGCAAGCAGTTGTGTTCACCACACTGTTCTTGACCTCTGTCTGAAATAGAAAAACAATAGCCAGCAGAGTCCTGCCTGTAGTGATCTCTGGCTTCTCCTTATGTCTTATATGGGCAGTGTCTCCAACCATGTCCAATTTTATGATATTTGAAGCATCAAACTTTATGAAACATTGTCTCCTGTGGGCTCAGAAGCAGGAGGAAAACCCAGGCTTGACACTCTGCTCTGTAGTTTTTGAGTCTCCTGTTGTATCTTTTGGGCTTATCTGGGCAGGAACATCAGAAACACGTGACCCATGGAGTACTTTTGCTCGTCTGTTAGCATGATTCCCCAATTCATTCTGTGGTACTGCGAACAATCTGAACCCCTGTCTGTACCCCTTGTTCCTCTTTCTTGATTAACTATTAATATCAGAATGTTCATGTTTTTGTACAATTCAGGCTGTTTTTTTTTAACTTACTTTATGCAATTTACTTTAATGTAACTTTCTCTCTATTTTCATTGTGCCGGCATAAGAATTGAGTGGTGAGTAAAACATACATTACCAGCATATATAGTATATGACACACAACCTGTATATTGCAAAGTTAAGTAAATTCACTTGAGATTTAAATAGTTCTACATTAAATGCAACCTGTGTTAATTACTATAATGAGGGATGGTAATGGGTTCACTGTGCATGGCCTTAAAGTCTGAAAGTAAATCACACAACTGATGAAATGCATAACACTGCTACAATGCCATTTGTCACATACATGCAATTAATTTTAGATCAAGAAGGTTCACATGTTAAACTTTTGTCATTATCACAGATGTGTAATTAAAACACCCCCTCCAGAATTTAATGAAAACTAATGTCCTCCATTTCTTTGACAAACATAAAGAGCATTGCTCTATCACACAAATGTGCTATTAACTGTAAAGATTATTTAAGATTATCCTTAAATAACAATAAGTGATAAAAAATAATAAGACATAAATCTGCACCTTGATGCATTTCTGCTTAGTGTATCAAATACTACAGTATAAATATATTTCAAATGTCATTATTTCATTCGAAAATAGAAGACAAAATAATACTTAGAATATTAACAAGATATGCATGATCTGCTCATCCATGAAAATAGAAAAACACTCAGGCTTGTAGAACAAAAGAAACAAGAAATATCATTTCTGAGCAATAAAGAAGGGCATACTAGACTAAATCAATTCATAATGTTGGATTGATTTTAAATGATTCAGTTTTGTTTATGCAGTTGTATTGTTTCTGTGTATGAGTCAGCTTTTCACAGATCTAATCAAAATGTTTAGTTTGTTGCTTTTAACATGGAACTAATCTGTAAATTTAAACCAAACTGTGCATCTCTTTACAGTTTATGAAACACACTTACATGAATCCATTTGTTTTCTTAAGTTAGGCAGTAAATTTTTCTTTTTGAAGGTGTCAATCAAATGTGTTGGTGTTTCACTGAGGTGTTATCACATTTGTTCAGTACACCATCTGCTTTCTGAGAAGTAAAATAACAAAGACAGCAATAATCTGGGGTGAATTCCAAACGTTATGAAGCCTGCAAAACCTGTGATATATAATTTTGTCAATCTGTCTATCACAATCCAAATACTTTTATTTTCATGTTTATCTTTCTACAAATGAAAAGGCAGAGCCAAATATTTGACATCCGATTATGACGTGAGGGTGATTATATTAGGTTTTCTGAAGGCAATGCAGATGATGTCAGCTCTCAGTTTAAATGTGAATATTTTGAAGGCATCCTGAGTGAAGAAGGGTGCTATAGAAAACACTTGACAAACAGCTGACCCACCTGTAACTTAGGAGGAGTAGGGCAATAGTTTTCAAAGTTTAAGCAATTTAGGTTATTTTGCCTCATGGGCAAGTTCTTGAAGGAGTTCTTTATTATATATTACATTTCTATGGATATAAAAATTTTACATTTGGGTACACAATAGGAAGTCAGAAACTTGAAAATACAGTGGCGTGCAAAAGAATTCGATCCTAATTTTTTTGTATAACAAAAGATTTGTCCACATATTCCATTCAGTAGTTTTAGTGTGAATACTTATGCTCTACCAATGCATTTCCAAAGTCAAAATAACCATTTTCTGTAGATATTTAACTGAACAAGAAGAAGTCAACAGTTACTGTTTGCATAAGTATTTAAACTTCTGTGCTTTAGAAGCTCCAAGTTTACATAAATGACAACTTAATCACAAACGGCACAAAGGTCAAATGACAATAATTAAATATAATTAGGTACTACTTGTGAGTCCTTTTATATCTCTCTGGATTTAAAAATCACCCTTTGTAAGGGTCATAGTCCTTGTTGGACACTGCAAAAATGAAGACAAAGGAGCATTCTGCTGATGTGAGAAACAAAGTCATTGACATGCACAAGGCAGGAAATGGCTACAAAATATTATCAAAGCGTTTGAATGTCTTGTTAAGCACAGTTTGATCCATCATCAGAAAGTGGAAGGTTCATCAAAGCACCCAGACTCTTACTAGAACAGACCGTCTCTCAAAACTAAACATCAGAGCAAGACATTGACAGGTGAGACAGGCTACTAAAAATCCAACTGTCTCTCTCAGAAGTCTGTAATGTTTTTTTTTAATTAAAACTGGAGTGAAGGTGCATGGATCCACAATTCAAGAACTCCCCATAAAATAGGCCTCTACAAGAGGGTAGCAAGAAAGAAGCCATTCCTTAAGAAGGTCCACATGAAAGCACATATGGCATTTGCTACAAATAATGAGAAAGACTTAGTTAAGATGTGGAATAAGGTTTTATGATCAGATGAAACTAAAATAGAAGTTCTTGGCCAAGATTTCAAAGTGGTATGTGTGGCGTAAAACTAACACTGCCCATACCTGAAGAAACACCATACCTATTGTGAAATATGGTGGTGGCAACATCAGGCTATGGGGATGCTTTTCATGTGCTGAAATCATGTCAGAGTTGAAGGAACAATGGATGGTCACAAATACCACACAATATTGCAGGAGAACTTGTTCCAATCTGCTATCCTGCTATCCAACATGACAGTGACCCAAAACAAGGCCAAAGCGACACTGGAATGGCTCAAAAACAGAAAAGTGAATGTTTTGGAATGGCTAAGTCAAAGCTCTGATCTTTACCCTATTGAGAATCTATGACAATATTTAAAAACTGCTGTCCAGAGGTGCCATCCCAATAACCCAGAGGATAGCTACAAATTCTGCCAAGAAAAATGGGGAAGAATCACTCCTGAACAATGTGCAAAACTGGTACATACTTACCCCAAAATAATTAAGGCTGTTATTGGAACAAAGGGGTTCTCAACAAAGTATTAATTTGTAGGGCTTGAATACTTATGCAAACAACTTTTGAGTTTTTCTTCTTGAGTTAAATATCTAGGAAATGGTTTACATTCACTTTGTAAATGTACTGTTACAGCATAAGAGTTAACATTAAAAATTCTGAATGGATTAAATATGTGTACATATTGTCATGCAGAAAATTGTGACTTTCAAGGGTATTGAATACTTTGCACGTCACTGTATACCTTGTGAGAAGGACCTAACACCCAGTGGAGTCATCATTATCTATATCCAGAACATGTACAGGGTGATCAAGAAGGCCAAAAGGATGTGTGCAGTATATGTTTAGGGGGCTATAATTAAGGTATACAATGCACTTTTGAGGGCTTATCTGGAGTACTGTGTACAGTTCTGGGGCCTCATGTATAAACAGTGCGTATGCACAAAAATGTTGCGTAAGCCCGTTTCCACGCTCAAATCGCAATGTATAAAACCTAAACTTGCCGTAAAGCCACGCACATTTTCACGCTAGCTAAAACCCTGGCGTACACAAGTTCTCCACTCAGTTTTGCAAATTGATGGCACCCAGCGACAAAGCAGTGCTTTTGTTCCAGTGTGGTTTCCCTTTCTTTTTTAGATGCACATCCCTGACGCAGCTTTATAAATACACTGAAATTAACCGCATATTGTTTATTAGTTTAAGGCAGGGGTGGGCAAATTCATTCCTGGAGGGCTGCAGTGGCTGCGGGTTTTTGTTCCAACCCAGTTGTTTAATTAGAAAACAATCCTTGCCAATAATTACATTTCATGGCTTGTTAGTGCTTTAACTCTGCTATGTCAAGTCATTCTCATATCCGAGATTTTTTTTCCATTCTAAGGATATCATTCAAATACTTTGAAGTGTAAAACGGATGGGTAATTCTCAATCCTTCACTTTTTTCTCTTCTCTTTCCTTCCAAGTATTTAATTAAACCAAATAGTGCACGATAAATACACACAGGTGTAAAGGGTAACAAGCAAAATGGATAGCTGCTGGTTTCTTTTGTCATTTGCATCTTATTGCTAATAAGGAGCAATTAAAAACCAAGAATGCAGCTGTTTAAGACTTAAATAAGCAATAAGGGTTCATAATCTTAATGAGGGAGATAACTAAAATGAAGCAGAAGTGTTTCTAGAGCAATAAGTGCTTCTTATTAAGCAATTGGGTTGGAACAAAAACCTGCAGCCACTGCGGCCCTCCAGGAATGAATTTGCCCACCCCTGGTTTAAGGCATCTGATTGTAATTAACCTGTAACAATATAATGGTCCACGGAATGGCCAAACTATTCCAAATCCCATAGCTGCATTAGCGTTGTTACTCTCACTGCACTTTCTTCTTCTTCTTTCAGCTGCTCCCGTTAGGGGTTGCCACAGTGGATCATCTTTTTCCATATTACTCTCACTGCACCACTCGGAGCATTTATATCATAGTATCTGAATGTGGAATCACAGCTGTACAGCAGCTGATCGGAAAGAGAATTATCAATATACAGCATCAAGCACACGCTGCCTCGGCCCTGCTGCCTATTTGAACTGCACTCATACGGCAAATGCTTCAGAGCCTTTCCTGTACAGACCTCGCGGTTCAGAAACAGTTTCATCCCAAGAACTGTAAATGCACTCAATCAGTCTATCAAGTGCTCCTTGTAGAACTGTTTGTACTTATTAGTACAATCACCTCACTGTAAACTTGCGATACAGTTATAATATTGCACAACCTGCGCCTCTTTATAAAGTGCGTATTTACATATGATGACGGATCATTTTTAAGATGAAATGCAGTAAAATATGTTTATTACATTATACAGATAAAATGTTAACATCATTTAAATAATCTATATTGTTAATAATTAAACGTGAGGACACGGTGGTTCAGCGCTAGCAAGGAGTTGGTGGTTCAGGGATTGTTCCTGCCTCGCGCTGTATTCTTACTGGTGCTGGCACGACACTGGAAGGATAGAATGGTGGAATAATTAAACATGTACTACGAAGATATTTCAATATTCCTTAAAAGTTGTGAAGAATCAGCATTCTAAGCTTACAGATGGCTTAACATCTATTACAGAGCTGATTGTGTGGCGATTGTTTATTTGGAGAAAGAAAAGGAAGGACAGGAATTGGAGATTAGTATGTTTGAAAGAGACAGTACTGCTGCAATAAATTATTTCATCGAAGGTCACGCACGGCACAGCAAGCATCTTGCGGGAGGCAGGAAAAATCTCTGGACAGGGCGCCAGCTCATCACTATCACAGTGCCACCGTGTTCCTATGTTTAATAACATGTTTTAACTTCTATCATCATGAAAATTATATCAAGTATATATCTCAGTATTTTAATTATTCAGAGAGCTGTAATATCACGAATGTAATGGATTCTGTATCCAGTCGGAGGAAGAGAAAGCCCGTTTAAAAAGCACGTAGTGATTCACACACATAGAGCACATAGAACAACACATACAAAACAGCATTTAACGTGCTACTTTAGTTATGATGAGATTTAAGAAACTAGTAAATTAAACGATTTAAAGATGAAGTTTATGATGTTCTACTTTAATGACAAAATAAACTACATAATTAAAATGGAAATGTCAAGATTAAAGTTGACATTTCAAGCTTTTTTCTCACTGTGTCCCTATTTTTTTTTTCTTTTCTTTGTACCCTAATAAGCTTTCATGTGACACTCAGACGGTGGGCTACGACTCGCCTTTTCACAGCGACTTTGATATCTGACCACTTCTTTTTTATTTCGGGCACCGTGCGACTTTGTGAACTTGAGCATTCAAGCTTCTCCAACATTCTATGTGACTCAATCAACTTCCTTTTGTTGTTTATACCACTGTTTAAACCAACAAATAGTAAGTTTTTCCTTGCCTCCACTTGGTATTTGCTGAAATTCTATTTCCCTCCGTGCTTTTGCCATTGCCTTTTCACAGAATGCTGAGCTTAAGGGCTATTTATATTGATTTTCATATTCAAAGAGGCGTAATTCTGGGAGGAGTTTAGGTGGGACAACAGGCACATGCACGTGTGTTACTTTTCACAAAGTGGAAGAACATGGAAGTTGGCGAATGCACAGATTTATGCATCTGGATTTTTTTCTGCGTACGCACATTTCCGCTTTTGTCCTTACGCTATGTTTTAGTGTGAATTCTATGCACGTTATGCATGAGGCCCCTGGTCTCCATATTACAAAAAAAGATAAAGCAGTACTGGAGTAAGAGAAAAGAGAAAACCAACACAACTGATTCCTGGACTACAAGATATGACCTATAAGGAAAGATTGAAGGAGCTCCGCCTTTTTAGTTTACGCAAATGAAGATTAAGAGAGACAACTGAATTTTTTTAAATTCTAAAGGGTTTGCAATAGATCACAGCTTGTTACTTGAAAATAAATTCTTCAACAAAAACATGGGGGAACATTTTGAAATTTGTTAAGGGTAGAATTCGCTCAGTCATTACAAAGTTCTTCTTTACACACAGAATGATCAGTAAGTGGAATAAGCTATCATATACTGTGGTAGATATTTTGGAGACCTTCAAATCTCAAATTAAAGTCTTTGTGAAGAAATTGTGGCAACAAAATTCACAAGTGAGTTGGTCTCATCAAAATTGTTCCAAAATTTTAAAGATAACTGAAACCAGAAAAAAATTTCCATTTGAAAACATAAGAGACTAGCAGTCAAGCCAATTTTTACTGAGGAGTTGAGGTTGCTAAAGAGCCAAAGGGTATATGCTTGCTTGTGGACCCTGGAGAGATTCAAATCAAACGTGTGTTATTGTCTGATTTTCGAAACAACAAACTATTTTAAGCATACTGTATAAAACATAGAAATACTTTTTGCTCCTATATGAGAACACAAGTAATTGTTAGAGAGTCCTCTAAGATCTGATGCTAATTGTATAGCTGCTCAGTATTTTGGTTGTTGGAAGCAATTTTCAAGTTTAAATAGAGACTAACATTTCATATTTTTCTCTGTTTCTTGTTTAAGACTGAAAAGTAACAAACTAATTACATTTATTTAATGTCTTATTAACAATGAGAAGTAACTTTTTAATAATGGAAAAATGTATTTTATCTTCAGACTCTTCATTGTTTTTCTCATTTAGTTATTACATTTATTGTTTCTTTAATTAAGATATGTTACTGTTCTAAGTAACTGATTATTATGAATGTTGTTAATTAATTAATTCATATAAACACGTCCCCAGGTTTTGCATTAATATCTTAATCTTATCCCCAGTAAATATTTAGGAAAATTCCTTACATGTCAAAATGTGTGGATGAACGTGTCGTTATGCAGGATATAGGCTTATCAATTTTTCATCATGACTTGTTAGAGTTGCTGTTGAGTTGTTTTGTATCACTCTTTGAGATTGTTTTCTTTTAAATTGTAGCATTGTCTTGATTTTCTAATTCTAATTTTGTTTTTATTTTCTTTCCCATGTCGGTGTCTTTAATGACATTTGGTTTACTTTCCAATGTATTCCAATGTAATTATTATTTGTTTACAGAATGATCTTTGTCAGTGTGATTTCAAAAAATTGAAATTGAAACCTAGTTTTATTTTATTAATACACTCCATGGTATGAATTGGCCTTTCTGTTCCTGACTGAAATGTCTTTCTTTGTATTTTGTTTTTATGTATTTTGCCATGAATCATATTATTATGAATATTGTTTTGTTTATTTACTTAATATTATTGTGTAATGATTGTAGTATTTTAAATTGTGTAGCTCATATACTTTATGTGGAGCTAAAGGAAACTGCACCATCTGACACTGCAGCTCGGAAACCACCTCAGTGCTATTTAAGAGCCATCACCCCATGTATGCCTTGGCATTGTTTTTCTCCTGTTCTTTGGGTTTTGATTTTGGCTTTTGAATTCTACTTTTCATTAAAAGCTATTGGGTTTTGCCTTGCATTTGTTTGCAATGTTGTTTCCTTTTTAATTTCTCCCACCTGTGTTCTTCTTTGGATCATTAATGAATTCTGAACAAATCTTTAATATTGTGGATATTATTGACTTTAAAACCTAGGCTCCACTATTGGGCATATGCAGGTCATAATAACTCCTCTTGAGTTTGGGTTAGACTCTTTGGAATTTATGATGCCTGCGCTTTTGGATCAGACCTGTGTAGATGTTTGTGAGGCCTTTTCCGATTTTGGAAATGTGTGTGTAGACAAGATCAAAACACTTTTATTACTATAAGATGCATAAATTCATCCTAAACTTGTAGTATGTTATAAAAATGGTATATAAAAGTAATACTATAGTATTTATTGCATTCACTGAATTGTATTTTTAACAAAATAGCTTTGTGTTATTAAAATAAAGTATGCAGAGTCCCTCTCTCCTACAATACATCATGTCTGTTCTCTTTTCTAGTTTGTTTCATTGCTTTAGGCTTGTGATGAGCTATAGTTCCAAAGCACATAGTCCCAAATCTTCCAAAAACCCTTCCCAAAAAAGTCAATTAGTGGGGGTATACTAGTAACTCCAGGCTAGAATATGGGTAAATACAGAATCCTTTTAAGATAAAAAGATTTCTTTTTTCAAAATGCTCTGATGCACAAATGAAACTCTGTGGAGCACAAAAGGCAAAAAGGAGTCGCCTAAAACAGTAAGGCAATCCAAAGTAAACACAGTCCCAATACAGAATCCAAATACTGGTGGAATCCCCTTATAATGAAACTCATTGGACCATCAAAATATTTTGTTATAATGGAAGTTTTGTTATAATGAATATGGGAAAAATATGTATAGTATTGTGACCAGGGCCGCCGGCAATTCGCCGTCTAACGGCAGTGAAGCTCCGTAGTTGCTCTGCAGCATCTGGTAAATAGTAAACCAAGGGCAAAGCAATTGGTTCACCTCTGTAGTATCTGGGTAACTGTGTACTGTGCTTGTCACATAATGTTTAACATTTAACACACTTTCCTGATCTGTCTTCTCCAGACTGCATCTGCCACCACAGTGATTAAGAGCCAGAGCTCAAGTAGGTCACTTACCCCTGCTGCCGCTCCTAACAACTTCCATTCTGAATGAAGTCTTGAGACTGTATACCTGCCTTCTCTATACAGTAATAAAATACCTTTATTTTCCTTGAAAACCTGGACTCATTTTACTGTTTCTCGTAAAAGTATTTTATTTGAAAATGAGATGTTAGATGTAACTTCTTTTATGAATACAGATGTGAAATACAGATATGAAAATACAGAATTAAAATAAAACATCAGATGTAACTTTTTTAGTAGAAAATAAGGAATGATTACAGAATGAAAATGAGACATTAGGTGTAACAGTTTTATAGAAATACACGTATGAAAATACAGAATGAAAACGAGACATTAGATGTAACTTTTTTTATAGAAATACAGCTATGAAAATACAGAATTACAAAAACGAGACATTAGATGTAATTTTTTTTTAGATAGAAATACAGGTATGAATGCAGAATGATAACGAAATGTTGATGTAACTTTTTTTAAAAATAGAAATACAGGTATGAAAATATAGAATGAAACAGTTTGTTAGATGAAGATGAAGACACGATTCCAAATGCTTTCGCAACATCATTTTTCTTCATTCCGGAATCAACTTTTTCCAGGATTGCTAATTTTTCGTTCAGCATAATCTGATTCCGTTTCTCAATTTTTTTGTACATCTAAAAGAAAACTATAAGAAGCGGTATGAAACACGAACAGCATGGCATCCGCACATAACACAATTACCCACACAGACACTCGGTAGAGCACTGTCCGACAATTTGTCAATACCTGTATGATGTTGTGCCTACACACTCACCGAAGCTGCCTGAGCCTGCCCAAGACTGGAAATTTCACAACAGACTGTCCCTTTCTTTGAGACAACCTGTTTCCAGGTTCCTGATACTCACCGTGGAAAATGTGGGTGTGGTATTAAGTATTTTTTGCATCGCATTATTATCTTTGGTGGCTATTTTGGTTGAAAAATGTTTGTTATACTAAGATTTACATTTTGTTAAAACAAGATTTGTTTACATGATATTCCATGAACATTTGGGTCCAAGAAAATTATTTGTTTCTCTGAAAATTTTATTACGTCAGTATTTGCTCTAACGGGATTTAACCTGTACAAAGTCAAAAACAGAGCATGAAGTCAAAAATAAAGTAAATAACACAAGCACAGCAAAACACAACAATTTACCAACTTTAAAGTGCTTTCACAATGAACCACCAGGAACTGTGGGTGAACCTATTGTTACATAAAGTGGAGGCGAGTTCCTGGCAGTGATTGACATGTGGCCCCACCTCTTGGGGAACCACAAACAAAAAAAATGGAACATAACACAGTCTAAGAAGTACAGTAGACAATTAAACAAAAGTAATATTAACATAAATACATGACTCATTGATGAACAAAAAGGACACAACACATGGATATAAACCCCAGCCAGGGGAGGAACCCTGAATGAAATATAACAAGTCTTAACTACCTTACCTGTCCTTTTTGTGCTTGCCTCACTTCCTGGTCATCTACCTTTATTCAGTCCTTGTGCATATTTCCCTACTGTTTTGCCCCTTCACTCCTTTACTCCATTTTGTTGAGTCTCACAGCTATAGGATTTAATTCATTATCCAATATCTGTAAAGAGAAAAATGTTACTAAGTACCAAAATATTCAAATAATACTGTTTTTAATCTTCTTGTTCAATACTTACATTGAGATAGTTGCCTTCTTGGAGTATGTCAACACCCTGACAGTGTGCTGTCCTGCTGATTTTGTTTTCATGTTTTCCACTACTTTTTATCTTAGCAGTCTGCTAAAAAACAGATGAAAACACAAGCAGTGATTATCTTGAGTTTTTCAAAGTAAAACCACAATTGTTACACTAATTTGATTTAGATTATCTTCAGGCAAGCATTAAAGGTAAAAACAATACAGTATATATGATGGAGGAAAACGTATATAGAGAATGGTTGGAGCAAAAAAATGTACAAATACTGTGGCCATGTGGGATCAAGAATAGAGACCCCCTGGTTAAGAGTCTTGGGTTCAAGTCCTGGCCCAGTCCTTGTGTAATTATAGTTTATGTGGTTCCCCTTTGGATTTTTTTCCAGGTTCAATGGTTTCATTCCAAAGATATACTTAACAAGCTATTTGGCAACCAACATGGGAGAAAACCATTGTGTGTTTAGAAAAGCCATGAGCATGCACTGTCTTCATAGTCTTTGTCTGGACCCTGACCAGAATCCAGGACCTTGAACTGCGGCAGAAATGCTAATCATCACCCATTCTGTGTACCCTGTGATTATATTAAAAATACTTGAAAAAGCTACCTGTTATGGTTGGAAAAGTTTCTTTGTAATTGTCAGATGATGTATTACAGTATAAATGTCATAACAATTTTTTGCTGGTTTGTAATTTGGATGGCCAAATTTAATTCTTGCTGTTTAGCTGTTGCCTGCCACACAGAATTGTATTAATGTTCATTTGGCAGCAAGCTGCGACTTCTATTCAACGGAAAGCATAATTATGAGAATATAACATTTTTGTTTGTTATTATCAGCTCATAACAGTTGAATACTTTATTACCTGATTCATCTTTATCACCTCAAAAGACCACTGCCTCATCTCAGTAATCTCACAGCTATCTTTTGTCAATTAATAGAGCTCATCAGGTCTCCTGAATTTCTGGGGAGAGTTGATAGAGGGAACTGCCTGTTTTAAAAACAAAGGGAAGTCTGTCCAAAGTAAAAAGCATTTAGTAATGGGCGCTGAGTGTAAGAGATTGGCTTAAACGTCAGGTGGTGGATTTGTTTAGTGGGGATACAATATTTGGAAACTGTTTTTTAAATCAGAATGCTGAATTATTTAGAAAATGCATTACAAAATGAATGATTGACTCACTATTTAGAGATTGTATCTGATTTTACAGTGCTGCAGTGTTTAGAATTGAGAGCCGTTTTTACATTTAATTTCAATAATTTTTTAGAAGTAATTAAAATGCTGTTTGGCATGTCTTTGTCTGGTAAGCTGAGGCCTTATTGTTGAGGGTTTGATTACTATATTCTATTTCTATTTCTTTGTGTGTCAATTAAAGATGGCTCCATTTTGATGCACTGAGCACCACACTCTGACATTAAAGGCTGAAACTCCATTGACCAAAATAGTGACACTGGCACTGGATAAACTCCAGAGACATTACAGACTGATTAGAATCCTAACAGTAACTCTGGATGTCACAATACCTACTATTAGTAATGATCTGTGAAATTTGCCAAAGTGTTTCTCACAGCGAATACCTAGATGGTATATTTGCTGATGATCTTGTTTTCCTATAAATTTGTTGTGTGGTCGGCTTAGACAAATATTTTTTTTCTCCAACATAACTTTAATGCATGTATACCGTAAGATTGTTGTGCAGCTGCTTCAGGTATGTGTGATGTCACCACCTGCTCAGTACTGTAGGCTTCCAAGTTGCTGGCATTTAATACCACATTGCTAATTTGCATGCAAAATGTTCCCAGTTACATCTCAAAACAAGCCTTAAAGGAGGGGAAAGAAAACACATGTGACCCTATGACATCATCATAATAAGAAAAAAATGATTACTGTGTAAAAGGTGTTTCCTACTGTTTCTATTGTCTTCATGAAAGAAAAAAGGGCAGGGATCAGAAACAAAAAAGAGGTGCAGCTGCACCTGGTGCTGGAAGTTCAATCAATGGAACGAGCCACTTCATGCCGCTGTCACACTAATAAATTGGACATTGTAACTGAAAAAATGATGTGGCAGGCTAGTCCATTTTGCCAAAATGTAATTGCAGCAACTCAAAATCATATTCAGTAGTTTGTATGGCCGCCATGTGCTTGTACGCATGCCGGACAACGTCGGGGCATGCTCCTAATGAGATGACAGATGGTGCCCTGGGGGATCTCTGGACCAGGGCATCACTGAGCTTCTGGACAGTCTGAGATGCTACCTGGTGGTGTCAGATGGACCGAAACATAATATCCCAGAAGTGTTCTATTGGATTTAGGTCAGGCAAGCATGGGAGCCAGTCAATGGTATCATTTCCTTCATTCTCCAGGAACTGCCTGCATACTCTCGGCACATGAGGCAGGAATTGTCGTGCATCAGGAGGAACCCAGGACCCACTGCACCAGCATAGAGTCTGACAATGGGTCCAAGGATTTCAAGGCAGTCAAGGTGCCATTGTCTACCCTGTAGAGGTCTGTGCGTCCCTCCATGGATATGCCTCCCCAGACCATCACTGACCCACCACCAAACCGGTCATGCTGAACGATGTTACAGACAGCATAACGTTCTCCACGGCTTCTCCAGACCCTTTCATGTCTGTCACATGTGCTCAGGATGAACTTTCTCTCATCTGTGAAAAGTACAGGGTGCCAGTGGTGGACCTGCCAATTCTGGTATTCTATGGCAAATGCCAGTTGAGCTCCACGGTGCCAAGCAGTGAGCACAGGGCCCACTAGAGGACGTTAGGCCCTCAGGCCACCCTCATGAAGTCCGTTTCTGATTGTTTGATCAGAGACACTCACACCAGTGGCCTGCTAGAGGTCATTTTGTAGGGTTCTGGCAGTGCTTATCCTGTTCCTCATTGCCCAAAGGAGCAGATACCAGTCCTGCTGATGGGTTAAGGACCTTCTACGGCCCTGTCCAACTCTACTAGAGTAACTGCCTGTCTCCTGGAATCTCCTCCATGCCCTTGAGACTATGCTGGGAGACACAGCAAACATTTTGGATAATAGCTTTATTATCTCAAAAGAATGCCACAATGGCACAGGGCACTTACCCTGTAGGTACAATCACAACTGTAAACCTACTTTTGCCCACCCCTGTATGTTTTGCCCACATATACTAGCCGTCCCCCTGTGAAACATTAATTAGTTCCCTCATTTGCTAGCTGGTTCAGGAGTGTTAGTCACTAGGAATAAGAAACATAACAGCACCTTGAAACATGTGTTAAGCATAAACTATCTCCAGCATTGCACATTTTGAATCTGAAGTGACATGATTGGTGGCCCAAAATTTGCCATTTTTCAATACCTGCTGTTAGGATTAGGGTTAGGGTTACATGTAACTTGTACCAGATGTGCTTAGAAGGAAATTTTCACATTAAATGAAGCAGATGAATCCACTAAAAACGAATCGTGTCTACAAAGTGCTAAATCTAAAAAGAAACAGATCCTCTTAAAACAAAGTGTGACAATCTAGCAGGCCACTGTACAAAAGGAGTTTTTGATGCTTGTTTTCATGTGAAGTGTCCTAGTCTGATACTAGTTATTGGTGATGACTGACAAAATTCGCCAAAGTATTTTTTGACACAAATTTGTTGTGTTCGCCAGCGACTCTATTTGCCGGATGTTTCCCTGAAAATTCAACATGCTGCTGGCTTAGTCAAACTTTTTTTACCCCAGCGCCCCATGAGCCTTTGTGAGGCCAGCATAACATCATAGACCTATATCAGTCAATGTTGGATGGGGCAGCCCATTATGTAGTGCTTGAAGTTGAAGAAAATAAGTGCCGGTACTACCTGTTATATCAAACTCTTCTTCCTTGAGATGCATTTTACACAATTCATACATTATCTTCACTAAACGGAGGGGTGCATCTGTGGGTGTGACGGTACATATACATTAACTGCCAGTACTTGGAAGATCAAAAAGGGAGCAAATCAAGCACTCCCACTGAGTGTATAACTTTGATATCTTGCATCACAGGCTCTTTGGATGTTAGTTAATCATAGGGATTGGAGCTTGGGAGACACAGAGAGAGATAAAGGACATGGAGTATTGTGCTGTGCTATTGTGATTTACATTTACTTATTTGGCTGACGCCTTTATTCAAGGCAACTTACAACATTTATGATACAATTGGATACATTTCTTTCAGTTTTCCAGTTGGAGCATAGGTAGGTCAAGTAACTTGCTCACAGTCATGCAGTGTCAGTTGCAGAATCTGAACCCACAATCTCACACTGCCTGCGATTTAGTTTTTTATATTTGTTTGGAGCTCATGTCTGATTATATGTACAGTATAAGTGACAGCACTCCCTCTTGTCCCAGTGTGGTATCACTTGCCTCAGGTAAGCCTGGAATGTGGTTCTCTGATGAATATGAGAGACAATATACATATTTCTTTTACTTATTGCCAGTTTGTAGGCATTTTTTTGTACTTTGTTTGTGGTTATCATTCAATCTGTGTCTTTTCTCACTTTGAGGTCATTGTCTATATGGGAAGTAAGCTGGTGCAGTGGTTATGACATCTGCCTCTCAGCTCAGGTCACATTTAGGCCACAATAATCGGCCCAGCATAGCTGGCATATCCTTCCATACCTGTCAGAGACACTCAAAATGCCATCACATTATTATTTTTGACTCAAACATTTCTCCTTCCCCATTAACTTTAATGCATATCTGCGAGTTTGCCGATATTCCTGAACATTTCCAAATTTTCTCTTACCTGGAGATGAAACTTTTGTTAATGTGCAAGTCTATTTTCATTTTATTTTGAAAAGCTTCAGACTTTGGTTCAGTTTTATGAAGTACTTCTTTGATAGATGACTTTCTATCAATGCTTCCATCTCCTCGGTGAGTGTGAAGGTGTTCTGCAGATACAGAGTGTTAAGAAGTACAGTAAAATTTTAAAGGTGGCATGGCTCTACCTAACTTTCAATTTTACTACTGGGCAGCAAACATACAACATATTAAAACCTGGACATTGACACAAATAGATGAACATATGCAGGCTTGGTCTGCAATAGAAATAAAATTCTGCAGTTCCTCTTTTTACCCCTTGCTTTGCGCCCCAATAAATGCAAATTATCGCCAATATAGTGATAACCCAATTGTGCTTCACTCACTCAGAATATGGAACCAATGTACATAGACAACGTCAATTTAATTGACAATTACATTCTAAATTTAACTTTCCAGCAACACATTTCTTTCACTATCTTCAAATTAGAAATTTTGTTAAACAGAACCTGCCCAATTTTCCTCACCTCCCACCTCCCGTTATGCTGGAAAAAATATTCATCAGTTTCAAGGACTTAGACAGCATCTCTGCAATATATAAAACCATTTTACAGTCCCTCCCTTTCAAAGATCCAAGAAGACAATGGGAAAAGGATCTCTCCCTCAACTTATCAGAAAAGGAGTGGAAGGTAGCAATGCAGAGAATTCACTCAAGGTCCATATGCACAAAGCATTCAATTATTCAACTCAAAATTATATATCGAGCACATCTGTCTCGCTTAAAATTGTCCAAAATGTTTCCAGGGTAAGATCCAACCTGAAAACGCTGCAATCAAGTTCCAGCCTCACTGGGTCACATGTTCTGGGCCTGCACCAAACTAACATCATTTTGGACCAAAATTTTTAAATACCTTTCAGACAGCCTTGGTGTCACAATCCCTCCTAATTCACTAACAGCTGTGTTTGGTGTACTTCCAGATGGGCTTAAAGTGGAGAAGGAGAAACAAACTGTGATTGCCTTTATTACACTATTGGCACGTAGACTTATCTTGCTCAACTGTAAGAATCCTAACTCTCCCCTTTTAAGTCAGTGGGTAAATGATGTTATATATTATTTTAAATTGGAAAAAATAAAATTCTCACTAAGAGGATCTGTGCAGAAATTTTTCAAAACCTGGCAGGATCTAATCAACAACATTTTAGAATAAGCTTTTAAAGCACTGAGGAAGAAGATTCTCTCCCTATTCTCTTTTTTTTTTCTTTTTCTTCTCCATTTATCTTTATTCACTTATAATTTATTTATCTATTTATTAATTTTTACTAGGTTTAAGTTTTATTCTGCTGCCCATGCTCTCTTTCTCAGGGGTGGGGGTTGATTTGTTTTCAATCCTATTCTTGTAAAATTGATCTATTTGTATGGAATGTTGTTTGATTTCAATAAAATCAATAAAATTAAAAAAAATATATTTTAAGTTTTCCTCTTGTGATTTCAAGAAGAATTGGAATCAATGCAAGAAACCAAAGAAAATTCAGTCCCTCTCATCACCATCTTGTATGCTTAAAGCCAACTGAAAGCACACAAATGTCTTCTGTGCATAACAACCATAAGGCTAACTCTTCATTTACAGGTTAAATAAAAGTAACAAAGCAGCCTATTGTAATACCTGCCAATGGCAAACGCTGAGGCATCCATATGCACAATCCACTTGTAGCAACAGATTATACCTTCAAAAAGCAACCTTTAGCACTCCTTAACCTTTATAACAGTATGCGCTTAAAAAACCATCCCCTGTTTGTGTGCTCTCATTTTTTAAAGCTGCTTTTACCACGCTGAATTGAAGTTAAGAAGCTATGTGAAATGCCAAAAGGGGAAAGAGTATGTTTTAAATACCCACTTAAATAAATCTTTAGCATCTATATCTAAACAAATCCGAACTTTACTCCCAGCTCACTCTGAGAAGAAATGCATTAGCCTGCTGCATTATGCAAGCATACGAAAGGCTGCTTGCTGACAGAATGTCAAATTATTTGCTAATATTTTCTGGAAGAGCAGGCTGGAAGTATGCCAGCAGCACTTAACGTAACCTTTTCAGAGACAGCAAGCAAGGAGGTGAGACTTGGTCCGAGGAAATAGACTACGGTTTGACAGGCAACGTCTGTGAATGTAGAGATCACTCCTTATTTTTAGTAGCCATCAAACTTGCTGCTTAACAATCCATACGAGTTTTGTCCTACTGTTTTCCTCCTTTTTTAAAAACAAAATAAGGATGAGAGAAGAGAAGGTGATAGTGAAAAATTGTCCTTGGCCAGAATACATTTGAGCATTGAATTAACAGATTTTTAAGGCATGGTGGGTACCAGAAATCTACAAAACTCTCATCTTCTGAAGTGAACTGGGGGATAAAACAACTAACTTTAAATGTAGGTCAACCTAAAGAATAATCATGTCATTCTTGAAAATGAACATTTTCATGATTAGACAAGTATTTTCAGTAATGTACTGCACCAAATGCTGTCTGTGTCACCAAAGGGATGTGGTGCTACTGTTCAAAAAAGTGATGGCAATTCTCTGCCACTTCATTTAATTAGATGGATCTTTAGTCATACCTGTATATTTACTAAAGGTGCATTATTTTTACTTGATATGTTTAATTTTATTATCATTTTTTAAATTCCTTTGAGTTACACTTGAAAATGAAATTATTTAAATTGCTGTGGCACTTTCCTAAGTGAATGCTTTCTTCTCTGGTTGTGGAATGTATTTTCAATGTAAATTAAAAAATAACAAGGTCACTGGAACAAACTTTATGCAAATGAAGGATAGCCTTTAACTATTAAAATCACATTCATTTTAGATCACAGAATATGTTGATGGGGATACATTAAAGATTTGCTTGGCTGCTTCTCTAAGTCTTTATATTAAACATCCAGAATAATTTATACTATATTTTTTCAACAATAATTACCAACTATATTAGTTTACTGATTTACAGATTTCATAACCCTGAATTCAGTTCAAATGATTACTGTCACTTTTTCACAAATTTAAAATGTTGAATGTTATACACAATTAAACATGTTATTTTCTCTGATATTAAAATTTTCCATAAAAGTCTGCTTATAGGGCAGGATTCATTCTATTCTGTAACATCCTGAAGAAACATGAAGTTACATGCCTGTTGTAAATATTTCTTCTAAGATTTTTAATATAGCGAAAGATGTCTATTTTATTGAAAGGTCTTTAATTTTTCCATGCTCAGCAATATTATTCTTTTCACATAAAATGTAGTTATTTAAATTCTTTTGGGAGGTTTATCTTCAAGCTTTATTCAAGGATAGTGAAAATTTTCTAAATTTAATTCTGCCTCTGAAATTGGTCATTTTTACTGTCTGTTTACTCATGATGTTAAAAGCTGGCAAAAACTCTGATGTACTCCTTTATACAGCATCACACAGGATGAACACAAAGCACTAAAGGACGTTATGAAAAAGATATCATAATACACCTCCAGACAAACAAATTGCTATTGTAATTATGAACATATCTTGGACAACACAAATAAATAGCTTGTAAGAACAATGGAATGTGATCTCACCTTAATATCCAAGGGCTTATAATCTTTGCAGTCAAACATTGCCATACAAGTGAACCAACTGACAGTGAAACAGTAGTCAAGTCAAGAGTATGTATTGTCATTTCATCCATATACAGTAGTACAGCATACAGTGAAACGAAACAACATTCCTCCAGGACCATGGTGCAACATAAAACACAGGACAACGAAGAATCCATGACACATAACATAAAGACACATAATATATAACAAGGTGCATGTGAGTCAAAGATGCTAACATGTGCAGCCATGTGCAACACTGCAGAACAGAACATATATATCAGATATCAGTCCGGTCCATGAGTGTTCAGGAGTCTGACTGCTTGGGGGAAGAAACTGTTACACATTCTGGAGGTGAAGGCCCGAATACTTCGGTACCTTTTTCACAATGGTAGGAGTGTAAACAGTGAATGTGAGGGGTGTGTTGGATCATTCACAATGCTGGTGGCTTTGTGGATGCAGCGTATGGTGTAAATGTCCATGATGGAGGGAAGAGAGACACTGATGATCTTCTCAGCTGTCTTCACTATCTGTTGTAGGGCTTTGCGATCCCTGACCGTGCAATTTCCAAACCAGACAGTGATGCAGTTGTTCAGGATGCTCTCTATGGTTCCTCTGTAGAATGTTGTTGGAGTAGCTGGTTGAAGATGGGCCTTCCTCAGTCTGCGCAGGAGGCTGGTGCTATTGATGACCTCCACAGTTGAGCCGTCAATGTTCAGTGGCAGATGGTCACTCTTAGTCTTCCTAAAGTCAACAATCACCTCCTTTGTTTTGTCTACATTCAGAGACAGGTTATTGGCTTTACACCAGTCGGTTGACTGCTGCACCTCCTCTCTGTATGCTGAATCATTGTTGTTGCTGATGAAACCCACCACAGTCAGCAAATTTTATGATGTGATTAGAGCTGTGCGTTGCTGCACAGTCATGAGTCAGTAGTGTGAACAGTAATGGACTGAGTACATAGCCTTGAGTGGTTCCAGTGCTCAGTGTGGTGGTTCTGGAAATGTTGTTCCCAATCCTGACTGACTGAGATCTACCAGTCAGGAAGTCCAGAATCCAGTTACAGAGGTAGGTGTTCAGTTCCATCAGACTCAGCTTTTCCGTCAGCTGCTGAGGAATGATAGTGTTGAATGCTGAGCTGAAGTCGATAAACAGCATTCCAACATATGTGTCCTAATTGTCCAGATGAGCGAGAGCCAGATGGAGAGTGGTGGCTATTGCATCATCTGTTGAACGGTTCCGGTGGTAAGCAATCTGCAGGGGATCCAGTGAGGGGGGCAGCAGGGTTTTGACGTGCCTCATGACAAGCTTCTCAAAGCACTTCATAATGATGGATGTGAGTGCAATGGGACGGTAGTCATTGAGGTTGGACACTTGTGACTTTTTTGGCACAGGAACTATGGTAGTGGTTTTGAAGCAGGTTGGGACGATGGCGGTGCTCAGGGGGATGTTGAAGATGTCCGTAAAAACTTCTGTCAGCTGGTCTGCACATTCCCTTAGTACTCTGCCAGGAATATTGTCTGGTTCTGAAGCCTTCCATGGGTTGACTCTTCGTAGAGTGTTTCTCACATCATCCACAGTCAGATTTAATGCCTGGTCACTAGGAGGAGAGGTGGTCTTCCTCATTACCACTTTGTTCTGTGCTTCAAACCGTGCATAGAAGTTATTCAGTACATCTGGAAGGGAGGCGTCACTGTCACATGTAGGTGGTGTTTTCCTGTAATTAGTGATAACCTGGATGCCTTTCCACATGCTCCGTGCGTCTTTGTCATGTAGAAAAAGTCCATGGATTCTCTGGGCATGTGCACGCTTTGCTGCTCTGATGGTGTGGGATAGTTTGGTCCTCGCTGTTCTCAGGGCAATTTCGTCACCTTCCCTGAAGGCAGAGTCCAGGGTCCTCAGTAGCACACACACTTCATCTGTAATCCACAGTTTCTGGTTGGGGTGTGCAGTGATATACTTGGACAGTGACATCATCAATGCACTTATTGATGTAGCTGGTCACTGATGATGTGTACTCATCCAAGTTTATGCAGCCTCTTTAAACATGTCCCAGTCAGTGTACTCAAAACAGTCTTGAAGAGCAGAGATGGCTTCTGCTGGCCAGGTTCTCACCTGGTTCAGAACCGGTTTGGTGCATCTCACGAGCGGTGTGTATTCTGGAATTAACATGACAGAGATGTGATCTGAGTTTCCAAAGTTTGGGGAGCGCTGGGCTGTGCCCGGTACGTGGCAAGAATGTTTGTATAAATAAGATCTAGCGTGTTCGTCCCTCTTGTTGCAAAATCCACAAACTGATGGAATTTAGGGAGCATTGACTTGAGATTTGCATGATTGAAATCTCCTGTGACAATAACCAGTCCATCCGGGTGTGTGTTCTGTATGTCTGTGATGGCGCTGTACAGTTCCCAGAGCGCTTCCTTAGCATTAGTGCTGGGAGGTATGTAAACTCCGATTATGTGGATGGTGGTGAATCACAACCTCCACTAGCAGTGAGCAGTAGCTAGAAACAAGCACAGAGTTACAGCGCCATTCCGTGTTGATATAAAAACACAGTCCACCACTGCGAGTCTTACCGCACATTTAGTAGTATTTCTGTCGACTCGAAACATGGCTATTCCATATAGCTGAATGGCGGCGTCTGGAACCCTGTCGCTGAGCCACGTCTCCATGAAAACAAAGACACAACAGTCTCTATACTCATGCTGGGTAGTTCGCTGGAGTCAGATGCAGTCCAATTTATTGTCCAGGAAACAGACATTATAAAGTAATATGGATGGGAGCACCGGCTGGATAGGGTTACCTTTTAGCCTAGCACAGACTCCCGCTCGCTTCCCGCGTCTCCGCTTCCTCATGCACCGCTTCCGTGTGCCTCTCCCTCGGCCATTGGCATCAGACGACGGCCGGGGATTGAAGGTCTGGTTCTCGGAGCAGATTGAGGTCACACAGTTTGTCCCGCAGATCATTCTTTATGTTTTTATATGAATATCGATAGCAGAGAAGCATCTCACATTGATATACAATGACACTAGTTGTTCTGATGTCCATGTACTACTGAAGAGTAGAAAAACAAAATGACAAGTACTACATAAAAACACCATTTCGGTCCGGAAAGGCCACTGTGAGCTGCCACAGTGCCGCCTAACCAATATCAGTATAATTGATATGCAGTCTAAACCTTATGTCTTTACATTTCATCTTCTATCTAAGAAAAAGTAAAATTTAAACCACCTTGTAGACAAACTATTTCATCTAGAGGTTCTATAATTCAACCACTTACACCATATATTAAAAATTATTATCTTGCTCCTTGGGAGGCACGGTGGCGCAGTGGTAGCACTGCTGCCTCGCAGTTAGGAGACCTGGGTTCGCTTCCCGAGTCCTCCCTGCATGGAGTTTGCATGTTCTCCCCGTGTCTGCGTGGGTTTCCTCCGGGCGCTCCGGTTTCCTCCCACAGTCCAAAGACATGCAGGTTAGGTGTATTGGCGATTCTAAATTGGCCCTAGTGTGTGCTTGTTGTGTGGGTGTGTTTGTGTGTGTCCTGCGGTGGGTTGGCACCCTGCTCACGATTGGTTCCCTGCCTTGTGCCCTGTGTCAACTGGGATTGGCTCCAGCAGACCCCCGTGACCCTGTGTTCGGATTCAGCGGGTTGGTAAATGGATGGATGGATGGATCTTGCTCCTTTGGTTCCATTAATAAAGAAGTGATATTTTAGAGATTGTATAGGCCATGTATCAGCACTTATATTTTCACCATCCTAGACACTGAACCATTGCATCCCTCAATCTGCGACACACCTGGTGTTGTTAGATAATGCTTAGCTACAGTTCTCCACTCATAAATGAGTTTTTTTAAATTTTAAAGCATCTAACACTCATTGCTTTAAACAGGAATTTTAATTATTTCTGACTGTTCTTTCTATAAACATAAAGGAGTAGTAATGACAGTAGCATTTAGCCCGAGTATCACAAAATAATGCAGAATTTGAATGCCAATTGAATTATTCAATAGATCAGCCCTTGTTTAGATAACATTGTCAGTTGGTTACACTATATTGATTGATGTATGCCTAATATGGAATGGTGATGCTAATACACTTTGGTTTTTCCCACAATTCTTTCAATAACTGTAACCCTAACTTATTTTTTGCTCTACTCCATCTGTTTCATTTTTTGATATCACTTTCAAGTTCATTAATAACCATTTTCACTCTACAAAAGCCCAGAGATCATCACACTTTATTACTTGCTCCTAGTTTTCACCCTAAATCACTAGAGAATAATTTGCTAATACTTTCATTCAGATGTTCAGTGTTTGTTTCAAATACTTGTGTTTTTTCCTTCTGTGCTTCCAACTGCGATTCTGGTTAAGAGACTATTCCATAACATGTACCAGTACTTGTTTTAGAACAACCTTATACATCCATAGAGACCCTTTATTTCCTCCTAAAACAAAAACACCAAATAAATGGACTCTATGCAGCCTTGAATTGATAAAACTATTGCACATACTGGAACTCAATCTTCCTCTGTTTCCATTTTAACTTAGCAAAATTTTAATAGATTTTTTGGTCAATCATTCTTATACCTCATTTTCCTTGTTGTATTCCACTATCTCAGTTCAATTAAGTCCAGGAATAGTTGCTGTAATAATG
The DNA here is from genome assembly GCF_900747795.2 of Erpetoichthys calabaricus. Taxonomy (NCBI): domain Eukaryota; kingdom Metazoa; phylum Chordata; class Cladistia; order Polypteriformes; family Polypteridae; genus Erpetoichthys; species Erpetoichthys calabaricus. Next base: position 236,072,798 of record NC_041395.2, read on the forward strand.
TATTAAATGGGAATAAAATTAATACAATACAAAACCCAGCCACAGGGGATGCACAAACCAGTGTTTCTTCGTGCCGTTCCCAAGCCTGGATAAGTGGGGAGGGTTACGTCACGAAAGGCATCCAGTGTAAAATTTTACCAAATCAATTTGCGGACAGTAACACAAAATTCCATACCAGATCGGTCGAGCCCCAGTTAACAACGACCGCCACCAGTACTGTTAGCCAACAGGGTGCTGGTGGAAATTGGGCTACTGTTGGCCGAAGAAGGAGAAGAAGAGGGGGGAGACGTGTCTGGAGGCAGGAAGAGAGGAGGAAAGTAAAGAGAGTGGAACTGAGGGTAGGAACTTTGAATGCTGGCAGTATGACTGGTAAGGGGAGAGAGTTAGCAGATATGATGGAGAGTGTACCCAAGGGACAGAAAGTGGTGATTGGAGTGGATTTCAATGGACATGTTGGTGAAGGGAACAGAGGAGATGAGGAGGTGATGTTTAGGTATGGTGTCAAGGAGAGGAATGAAAAAGGTCAGATGATAGTGGATTTTGCCAAAAGGATGGACATGGCTGTGGTGAATACATATTTTAAAAAGAGGGAGGAACATAGGGTTATGTACAAGAGTGAAAGAAGATATACACAGGTCCCTGCCGTGACCCTGTGTTCGGATTCAGCAGGTTGGAAAATGGATGGATGGATGGATTACATCCTATGCCAAAGAGTCAATCTGAAGGACATTGAAGTCTGCAAAGTGGTGGCAGGGGAAAGTGTAGTTACACAGCATAGGATGGTGGTCTGTAGGAAGGCGTTGGAGATCAAGAAGAGGAAGAGAGTGAGGGCAAAACCAAGGATCAAATGGTGGAAGCTGAAAAAGGAAGACTGCAAGGTTGAGTTTAGGGAGGAGGTGAGACAGGCACTGGGTAGCAGTGAAGAGTTGCCAGATAGCTGGACAACTACACCAGATGTAGTAAGGGTGACAGCAAGAACGGTGCTTGGCGTGACATCTGGACAGAGGAAGGAGGAAAAGGAAACCTGGTGGTGGCATGGGGAAGTACAGGAGAGTATACAGAGGCAGAGGATGGCGAAGAAGTGGGATAGTCAGAGAGGTGCAGAAAGTAGACAAGAGTACAATGAGATAAGGCGCAACGTGAAGAGAGAAGTGGTGAAGGCTAAAGAAAAGATGTATGATGAGTTGTATGTGAGGTTGGACACTAAGGAGGGAGAAAAGGACCTGTACCGATTGGCTAGACAGAGGGACCGAGCTGGGAAAGATGTACAGCAGGTTAGGGTGATAAAAGATAAAGATGGAAACGTACTCATAAGCAAGGATAGTGTGTTGAGCAGATGGAAAGAGTACTTTGAGAGGCTGATGAATGAAGAGAATGAGAGAGAGAGAAGGTTGAATGATGTGGAGATAGTGAATCAGGAAGTGCAACAGATTAGCAAGGAGGAAGTAAGGACAGTTATGAAGAGGATGAAAAATGGAAAGGCTGTTGGTCCAGATGCCATACCTGTAGAAGCATGGAGGTGTTTAGGAGAGATGGCAGTGGAGTTTTTAATCAGATCGTTTAATGGAATCTTGGAAAGTGAGAGGATGCCTGAGGAGTGGAGAAGAAGTGTAATGGTGCTGATATTTAAGAAGAAGGTGTATGTGAAGGACTGTAGTAACTACAGGGGGATAAGATTGATGAGCCACAGCATGAAGTTATGGGAAAGAGTAGTGGAAGCTAGAATAAGAAGTGAGGTGATGATTAGTGAGCAGCAGTATGGTTTAATGCCAAAAAAGAGCACCACAGATGCGATGTTTGCTCTGAGGATGTTGATGGAGAAGTATAGAAAATGCCAGAAGGAGTTGCATTGTGTCTTTGTGGATCTGGAGAAAGCATATGACAGGGTGCCTCAAGAGGAACTGTGGTATTGTATGAGGAAGTCGGGAGTGGCAGAGAAGTACGTAAGAGTTGTACAGGATATGTACAAGGGAAGTGTGACAGTGGTGAGGTCTGCGGTAGGAGTGACAGATATATTTAATGTGGAGGTGGGATTACATCAGGGATCAGCTCTGAGCCCTTTTTTGGTGATGGACAGGTTGGCCGACGAGATTAGACAGGAGTCTCCATGAACTATGTTGTTTGCTGATGACATTGTGATATGTAGTGATAGTAGGATACAGGTTGAGGAGACCCGGAGAGGTGTAGATATGCTCTGGAGAGGAAAGGAATGAAAGTCAGTAGGAAAAAGACAATACATGTGTGTAAATGAGAGGGAGGTCAGTGGAATAGTGAGGATGCAGAGAGTAGAGTTGGCGAAGGTGGATGAGTTTAAATACTTGGGATCAACAGTACAGAGTAATGGGGATCGTGGAGGAGAGGTGAAAAAGAGAATGCAGGCAGGGTGGAATGGGTGGAGAAGAGTGTCAGGAGTAATTTGTGACAGACGGGCAAGAGTGAAAGGGAAGGTCTACAGGACGGTAGTGAGACCAGCTATGTTATATGGGTTGGAGACAGTGGCACTGACCAGAAAGCAGGAGACAGAGCTGGGGGTAGCAGAGTTAAAGATGCTAAGATTTGCACTGGATGTGACGAGGATGGATAGGATTAGAAATGAGTACATTAGAGGGTTGGCACAGGTTGGACAGTTGGGAGACAAAGTCAGAGAGACGAGATTGTGTTGGTTTGAACATGTGCAGAGAAGAGATGTTGGGTATATTGGGAGAAGGATGTTAAGAGTGGAGCTGCCAGGTAAGAGGAAAAGAGGAAGGCTTAAGCGAAGGTATATGGATGTGGTAAGAGAGGACATGCAGGTGATGGGTATAACAGAGCAAGATGCAGTGGACAGAAAGATATGGAAGAAGATGATCTGCTATGGCAACCCCTAATGGGAGCAGTGAAAGAAGAAGAAGAAAATGAATAAAGTACAAGATCCATTTACACACAGATCCAACGACTGTACAAATAGAATCACAGAAATGTCCCTAGTGAGACTCATTGTCAAAAAATCCTACTTAATACACACTATTTTATTTTATTTAAAAAACAAAAAACAATCTGTTAAAAAAAAATATAAATGTTTTCTGAACACAAAGGATGAAAAATGAAGCATATGTGTGCATGCTTTATAATTACATTAATACATTCTTACTAAACTCTAAATAATTTCTGAACTGATCCTTGTTAGAAGATTTTTTTTTTTCAAATTGAAATAATATAAGAAATCACTTTTCTACTAAGTTATGCAAGGTGAACTGGGATTCTTCCTATTGAGCAAAATCCATTTTTGTACAAGTAGTGTGGTATAGAATATCACAATAGATTTTTCACAGCACAGTTAATGCATTAGGAGTGATTGTAAATCTTAATCTGTGAAAATGTTTGCCCAAAATGGTATGCGTGTATGACATGACAAAAACATATGATCTAGTAATCTGAGCGCTTGATGACTCCCTCACACATTAGATTTTGAGCAGACAGTTTTATATAAGAGATACGTTAACTAACCATTTTAAATTTAATTATGGCGTGCTTGGGAATTGTTGAAGTAGTATGTGTTTTGTGGGGTGGATTTCTTTTTTTATTATCAAAACCCAAACTCCATGAAATGTGTTAATACACTTTGGAGATGAGTGAAATTTAGGTTGCATTTGAAAAAATTTCTAATTTCTCAATAGGAAAAAAAAGGTGTTCCTGAAAGATTAAACATGTAGCATAATTTGTAGCATCAAGAGATGCAAATACCTTGTCTCTCAGTGCCTTGAAATATTAGGGACTCCATAGACTGAGTCGAGTATACAGCAGATCAAGGAAAGCTGAAAAAGGATTTCTGCTGTACTGTATATGAGCAGTAGAGAAAAGCTTCTTTGCTTAAACTGTCTCCTACTTTGTTTCCATGCCTTTATAAAATGGCGATCCACTAGATTTCTGCAAATTGACAGTAGCTAAAGCACAGAGCAAAGCATATATACAGGACTTTAAATAAGATTTCCATTGTATGGTTTACTGTGCAGGTAAGATTTTGTAGACCTTTTTACATTCTAATATTTTAGTGTAACAATATTTGCAGCTCAGTAACAGACCTTCAAGTTAGGTAGTGCCACGCTGCTTTTAGCTTTAGATCTCTGTAGAGTTGCATTTTAGATAATTGGCCGTTTTGTATTCTGCTAAGCAAAAATGTACGTCAGTTAAATAAGGGACCAGATGATGAAATGTGGTCAGAAAAATGAGCCAAAGTTCATTACCCAAATTTAAATTACTGAGCTGTCAAAACCAAAAACACTAAACGTAGTCGCAGCCACTGATCTGCAGCAAAGAGGTCAGAAGCTTGGAACACTAAACGACATAATGAAACTCAACCATGAGTTTTGTTTTGTATATTTAATCTTGAATGACCGAGTAGTTCACAGTGTTGACCTTTATACTGTGCATAGCAGTGAAGCAATGACTGCTCACAAAATTGCAGTGCTTACAAAAAAACAACTTGGCACCATGCCAAGATGCAAAATATTTTTAAGAAACTAATTATACAAGATGAATGCTATTATAATCGAAACCCAAAAAGTAGCATAAAAGAGCACATAGAAACATGCTGTTGAGAAAATTTAAAACAAAAAATACAGATCACAACAGTTTTTAAATTCAGATAAATGAGGTTACATTTGAGCCTAACTTCCTAAGGAAAATTGTGTAAATATATACTGGATATGCAGGGTTTCTCTGCCTGGATTGTGAAGGGATACAGCAGAGAAAACAGGACCTGAAGATAAAAGAAAAATCAAGGTCAAAAATGTGAAGAGTCAAAAGACAGAAGTCAAAATGGAACCAAAAATACAAAAATTACAACCTGACATAATGCGGCATAGCGACTGTAAACAACATGGCCTATGGCTATCCACAAAGCAATCAAAAATGAGCATTCCTGATAGTTTTGAAATAAAATGGAAGTACAGAAACATTATAAAGTGATAATAAAAATATTAACATATTGAAATATTACTTAAGTTAAAGAATCTAAATCAGGAGGGTGAAAAAATTAAGACTCACAGCAAAGTGCATGTGATCAGATGATGCAGTGAGGAGCAAACCCATGAAACCAGAAAGACACCTGGCTAGTCTAGAGTTTGTTTGAAAGGGTAATTTATTATTCAACATCAAATAAACAAGGTTGGGTTATATTGAAGGAACACAAATAATCTAAAGTGTAAACAAAACAGCAAATGCTAAGCCCCCTTTGGATCAGTCTAAAGACAACCAGGCAAACTACACAAGACTTATAGACATTCCTTCCTACCTCCTGGACTCATCCTTTTTCAGTTTATCCTGTGCTCCTCTCCTAATTCCAAGCTTGTCTGACTGAGGAGATGGAGTCACTTGTAAGTCTAAACCTAGTGGCACTTTTGGTGCCATTCCACTCTGACAGGAAGTACTTGTGGGTCACACCTAAAACTACAACTTCCAGGAGTCTTTGCAGTGGCCTGGACATCTGCAGTAGAGTACTGCTGTTGCCGACTAGTGGCCTAGAGGTTTGTAGCACTTTTATAGTGCATGCCCAGCCAAAATTTATTATTACTTTAGTCAGGTAGCCAGGTAGTGTCATCATTTCATCTTAGATCTGTTACTACTATCCTGTTCATGCATTGTAACAAACCCAACATGCATGTAAAACCAAAGTTAGAAATCACAGTTAGAATTCTCTAAAAAAAAACACTAATTAAATAACATAAAGTAACTTCTGTGTCTTTAGTGAAAACAAGTCATAATGCTTGATTAAAGTGAAAAATGATAATGCCCTAACTTGGACACTGTACAACAATCTTTAACAAACAGTAATGCTTAGTAAGTTTACAGACTCTCCTTTAAAATAATAATATTTGAATGACACTTAAAAGTCAATGCCTCAAGGGCAGATAAAGTTCTCCATTAATCTGAAATATTTTTAAAAAGTAATATCTCCCCATTCCTTCATCATATTTCTGGATTGCTGGGGGCCAGGGCCTTTCCTAGAAGCACCATAAAAGAAACCAGGAATCCCCATTTACTCACCCAGCCATTGTAGGGTCTCCAATCAAGCCAACTTTCATGTCTTAGCAGTTTAGGAGGACAAATGTAAAACACAAAGAAGAACCCACATATGGCAGTGCTCGAAGCCATGCTGCCTTTAAGAGCCTACTGTATATAAAAATGGGCGCTACCAGCAATTAACAAAAAAAAGAACTGTTTAGTAATAAATGTTTCAGGATTTAGTTACCCCTAGAGTATCCATAGTAGTTTCCAATACATGACATGTAATGTCTATGTGCTTTCTGATAATGTATCTGCAGAGTATGCTCATGTACTTCTTTTGTTTCTTTTTGTTATTTAAACTCTAGCATTTAAACAATCAGCCACAGCTGGAAATAATGATATATGGCAGTTCTAGGTTGATAGTGGCGGTGTGAGTCAGTAGAAAACTAGAGAGAAAGAAACAGTTTGCAAATGTTACTGCACTGCTTCTCACATAAATGTCTAGTAGTGCCTCAGGCAGAAATATGTACACAAGTAGCAGTAATAGTGGTTGCTGTGCTCTGCCCTTCTGGCTTACTGTGAAATGTCTTTACTAAATGTGACAGGACATACACAGTTTAATTCCCATTAGGCTTATAATAAATGTATCAATCAACGGGAACCATAGTGGTATGAAATTGCATTAGTATAATACGGAAAACTGAATAATATGTACTGTGCACACCACATATGTTATATACACACATATAAACAGCACACACTGCGTATACAGTGCTTTGTATTAGGAGTTTCTCAGTTCCACATGTCCCCAAATAATGGAATGCACTTTAATTTTTCTCTTAACATGCTAGGAAAATGAAATGATGTCTACTCTAAATAGGAAGTTGATATGATCTCTACTGCATGGGGGGGTGTTAGGGGATTTATAGGCAGGAAAGGGGCAGATTCCAGCAAAGTCCTGCAAAGAAAAGAAAGAATGCGCTGGTGGTAGTGGTGTAGGTCATCATTACCTGTACAGGAGTTAGAACACCCAGGAAACATTAAGTCCTGTAAATGTCCTTAAAAGCTAAACAAGAAAGACAAAAGGAGCAACCTGGATGGAAAGAATCACTGCCACCCTACAAAATTAGAAGACATGCAATCCAGCAGATGCCAGAGGTGTCTGATTCACTGATCTAGAGAAAGTGAACTCATAAATGGTTTAGGAGAAGAGAAGATATTTGTTTGGCCAAAAGATGGCAGCCCATGGTTAGAGACTGGCCTGATAGGAACCAAGATACCCCATTAAAAGAACAAGCAATGGATAGACTGATTTCAAAGCTTGACTTTTTCCAGGCAGTGGAAGAGGTGTAGGAATACAGAGAGAAACTAGGATTCATCTTTTCAGTGTTGACACTGGTATTTGGCATGTACGGTATTTAAGGAAGAAGCCAACTGAGGACATGCAAAGCATTTGTTTCTTAATCTACAGACTCTGGTGCACTTATCCACTAATGCAGTTGCACACTATTGTAATAGATGCCAGTGCAGAAGTGGGTATGTTAGCATCACAGCAGGGCTGGACTGAAGAACAATGCCCGGCCGGCAGGCCACTGTGATGAGAGGACAGGGGGAGATAACCTACCAGGACTACATGCTCCCCCAATAAAATAGTGGGCAGCATCCCTGGGTCAGGATTCCCACACAGACACTCACAGGGTTTGATGTGACCTATAGTTCTGTGGGACAGCCCTTTTGGGTTCCATGGGGGCCATCAGCAACAGCTGCCAAGATAAATGATCCCTACTTTGCGGGACGTGCATTTGACCTTGACGTACTTCCAACTGGCTGTGCCCTAGCACTTGAAGTATTTCTGTGTCCAAGTTAAAGAAGCCACTCAACCTGATCCAGGTGAGTTGAAGTTGGGTGGAAGAAGGCCAAAGCTCGCCTGGAGGAGTAGAAAGACAGATGGGAAGAGAGAAGAATTGTGTGGTGTTGTGTGTGTTTTCACCCGGGACTTGTGCCTGTGCAGTTGTGTCTGGAGTTTGTGGTGCTGCAACGCGCCCTACTAGTCATGCTATCATGGTTAGATTCATTTTGCTGTCTTCTTAACAGTGTAAGAGAACCTTAGTATGGCAACCTGTTGCATCGAATGACCTGTATGACAGCTATTTCATTTTAGCCATTTTTGAGCCAATTTTTAAACAAAGGGAGTTGACCATTAGCATACTGAAGGAATGGCTGCTGAAAATGGGGCTTTGCAGCCATATTTGAATAACAAATTAAAAATCAGTGATTTCAAGCAATAGTAGCCATTAGAAAAACTATTAATGTCTTGCCTGTGTTTTTAAATCAGTTTATTGGTATATTGATAAAAAAGGCATCAATTTCTATCAAAAACATGAAAATATCTGGGTGTGTCCAGAGTTTTGACTGGTACTGTATGTTAAATTGCAGTAGTAGTGAAAATGTGTTTTTAGTGTGAATTTGTTTTCTAAGTGATATAATAGAAACACTGTAATTTTTTTTAAATATGTAAAATTAAAATAATGTACAGCATATGAAATATAGAGTTACTTTGATAACTTGGTACCCTAGCGGGATAGTATCTGATTCCTCATGTCTTTGATATGGACAAAGCCAATGTAAGTAGTGTATGGATGACCATTCCTATATAATATTTTCAGGCTAAATTTGTAATGAAAGAGATACAGGTGACACAAATTATTAGATCACACTAAAACATTACTTTTGTGGAATTGAGCATTGGAGGTAATTTCTTACTCTCTTAAGTTCCTTCCAAAACTCTAATATACAACTTTTCACATGAACAAGTTTTTTTATTATTAGATTTACTCCTTCATAATTCTATTGCCACTCCCTTTTTCATTCATCCATCCTTTTGTTATTCATTTACATTTACATTTATTTCCTTAACAGACACTTTTATCAAAAGTGACTTACAAAAAAGGCAAACGAGTAACATTAGGTTAGGGCCTGTTTGTTTAGCAAGTGTAATAGGACAGGTAACAAGTCGATTGCCAGAAGTGAAGATGTAATAACTCCTACATTTACAATCAATAAAGCAATTACACTTAACCATATAACAAAGAATATAAACTATCATAGCTTAAAGTTTTTTTTTTCATTTCAATTCAACACAGATATTCACAGAACAGAGGGGTCTTCAGTCGCTTCTTAAATACATTGAGGGAGTCAGCAGTATGGATGGAGGTGGGCAGCCTGTTCCCCCAACTTGGAAACACACTGGAAAAGAGTTTTGATTAAGATTTGATGCCACACAGAAGTGGCATCACCAGACACTGTTCCCTGGCAGACCTGAGTGGGAGAGAAGGAGCATAGCACCTCACCAGTGTCTCCATATACTCATATGCTGACTCACTGACTACACTGTAAACAAGCATCAGAGATTTGACTTTAATGCATGCTGCTACAGGGAGCCAATGTAGCGATCTGAAGAGAGGAGTGACATGTGCCCGTCTCAGCTGGTTAAATACAAGATAGACTGCTGCATTCTGGACCATCTCCAGCAGCATGATGGCACATGCGGGTAACTCCTGCCAGAAGTGAGTTGCAGTAGTCCATATGGTGTGGATGTTGTAAATCATGAACCTGTATGAATGAGAAATAGTAAAAATGTGGTCTGAAAAAGATAGCTGCTCATCAGTTACCACCCTAAGATTGCAAACTGACCTGGTGGGTGTTAGCAACAGTGAGCCAAGATGTACAGAGATTTGGAGTTGAACCGATTGGCTACCTGGGATCACAAGCTTGGTTTTTACCAGGTTGAGCTGATAGGTGGTGGTCCTTCATCCAGGTTGAGATATCAGTATGACATGCAGAGAATCTAGCTGATACCATGTTGACCTGTTCTGGGGAGAACAACAGGTACAGTTGTATATCATTGGCACAGCACTGATAAGAGAACCCATGAGATTGTATGATGGAGCCCAGTGAGGAGGTATACAGAGAGCAGAGCAGAGGAACCAGCACCGATCTTTGGTATACCAGTTGACTGGTGTGTCTTTGACAACTCCCCTTGCCAGGACACACTGTAGGATCTGCCTGAGATGTAGAACTCAAACCATCTGAGAGCAGTACCATTGATTCCAAGGTTAAAGAGGGTGGCAAGAAGGATGTTGTGGTTGACCGTGTCACAGGCAGAAGAGAGATCTAGCAGAATCAGGACTGATGACATGTTGGTAGCTCTAGCATGGTGTAGCTGGCCAACCACAGTTAGCAGAGCCATCTTAGTCGAGTGGTTCCTCTTGAAGCCAGACTGGTTGGTATCAAGCCATTCATTCTGTACAAGGAAGGAAGAAATCTGGTTAGAAATAACACATTGAAGGGTTTTGAAAAGAAAGGAGAGGAGAGGGACAGGCCTCTTAACTTGGGAAATTAACCTGAGCTGAGTTAGGTGTTAATGATGTGTGTGTAATTGCAGAAATGAGTGAGAGCAAGATGGCCTGAAGGAGATGTGAGGGAATACGATCGAGTGGACAGGTAGTGGGGTGCTTGTAAGGCGGGCATAATAGGTAGCAGCGAGTGTGAGAACTGACTGCTGATGGAAGCTACCCTATCCTAGAAAAAGGGGGCAATGTCATCTGCAGACAGGGAGGTAAGGAGAGGATGTGGAGTAGGGTTAAGAAGGGAAGTAAAAGCAGAGAACAGAGAGCATGTGTCAGTTGTGCTGTTAATTCTAGTCCAGTAGAACCTTACCTTAGCATTGATGGTGACAGAAGAAAGGGATGCAAGAAGGGACTGATACTTCCCAAGGTCTATCTGAACTTTAGACTTCCTCCATTTCCTTTTGGCTGTACTGCACTGAGTTTGTTGAATCCAGAGTGCTTCAGAAAGCCAGGGACAAGACACTCTGTCGTGTGCATGCCTGGAAGAGAAAGGACAAACATTGTTAACACAGGAAGACAGAGTCGAGCATAGGGTGTCAAACAGACTCAATGCAGTCCAGGGTCATAGTGACAGTCGCTTTTTTACTGTACTTAATCAGTTTTCTTAAAAAGTTGCAATGATTTCCTTTTACTTCGTGTCTAAGTTCCATTAGCTTCTTTCTATCAGCTTTCTAATTTCTACTTGTTTCTATACTCTCTTCCACTTTTAATTATGTTTCAGTCTAAAGTTTATTATAAAGATAATCCATCAAACATTTCACTGGCTATGCCCATTAATAATTTCTAGTGAAATTGCCTTGTCTGTCTGTATGCAATTTTTGGAATGTTCACTCTGTTGTTTTTGATTTGCCCTGATCTCCTCATTGCAATTCTTTTAAGTACAGTGCTGTCTCATCCTTAGATTTATTCATTCATTGTCAGTACCTGCTTTGCCCACCGCAGCATCACTGAGGTTGAAAGCCACATAATTTTGTAGAAACTGAGCTCTTTTGAGTATCTCAGCACATCGTTTGTCTTCATGCCTTCATACCTGATGTTCGTTCTACATGTGCGTATGTTATAAGCAATTGCTTACATGGGCTTTACCCCATACTACTTTTACAATGATTTTCAATCATAGGCTTCATTTACGTAATTTTAAGAAAACTATAGCGAGCTGTGGACAGTCACTATTAGTCTGTTTGATTTTATTCAATTGCAAACAACTAGAAAAAAATGTAGATCTCACTTTGCATATATTTTCCACAATCATTAAAGAAAAGAAGAAAAGTGAGTGTTCTGGACTGTGCAAACAGAGGAGCAGCCTGTCAAACTTTGGATCTAGCACTCAGGTCTGTTTGTTTGACAATAGAAAGGCTGTGATTGTGGCTTTTCAAATCACTATGCTAATTACAGAAGTTCACATAGATTGACTGCTAAAATTAGTTAAACCTGTGATACTTCTCATCATCAATTGTCTTATTAAAATGAGGGAATCTTCCTAGTTGCATAATTTAAAACCCTCAGTGAAAACAAGATTCAACTGCAGCCATTAAATTTTATATGCTCTTCGGCTGGAAAACGTGTTGAAATTATATAGTATGATGTTGGCTCCTGTTGTGCAAAAGTAAATATCATAGTTGTGATGGCAACAGCAGTGATCTGGGGTTCAGTCAATAAATGCATTCAGGCAGTAATATCTAGAGCATTGCGCAATTCAGCCATAAAATAACATATGCAAATAGCATCTATAATAATGTTATTTAGTTCTTGATAATACGTGCACAGGCCTAGGGAAAAATCCTTTAACTGTTCCAAAACATCAAGTCTAATTAGGTTATTATAGGTCCTAAAAAAACATTGGCTTAGTTTTCACAAATGTAATGCCCTTTTCATGCCTTTACTATCTGGTCCTGACTATGAATGTAATCTGCTCTTTGGCAAAGGTACCCCAGGTAGTGGATAACAGCACAATCACAGAAGCTGCATGGTACAAATATTTAATGTGTGTGGTGCTCCTGACTCCACCTTTTTTCTTTATCTCTGATCCTTTTTTCTATTTTTGTAAAGTGTTTTAAATTTAGCACACAAACAGGAGGATTGGCATCTACACTACATTCAGTGTTCTCAGGTGTAGCGGCCATTAGGGCTGCAGTCACTCTCCAGTAATACAAAAGATCCCAGGTTTTCCACAGCTCTTCACTGTGGCATTAGTTAGCTTAGCTGGCATTCTTTCAGTTCATTTCTATGCACTCGTCTCCATGAGACATTTTTCTAATTATCTTACTGAAGAAATTTTGTAATCATTATAGTGCTTATGTTTGGGAAATATTCAGTACAGCTGAGACTTGTCTGTTTGGTTTTCTTAGGTTTTGTACATTATTTGTGTTGTAGTGATGGTGTACCATTATTTACTTTTACATTCCTCTTTTCTAATTTTTATGTGTTTTGTTCACATTGAAGGGCTCTCTAAGTGTAGAATCCAATTCTTCCATTTATTTTTACTTTCGTTTCAAACAAGTTTTTCACACCTTCTTTTTATAGTCCTGTGACGGCATTTTATTTTTTATTTGCCTTTGTGTCCCCCCAAATTTTCACTTATATTCTCTTTATCAACATTTGGATTTTTGTTTACTTTTTCATGATGATGTTTTTTTTCCTGTATTGTTCCAACATTATTTGATTAAATTAGTATTTACTTATTTAGTGATTTTTTACATTTTTTTTATTAAAATGTCTAATTTAGTTTTAGTGTATAATTCTTTTTGTTTTTCTTTAGTTTGTTTTTGTAGTTATTGTTTTGTTTATTTTTGGTAATTTTTTTCTATTTTATCTAATCCCATTTGAGGGGTAAAATTCTAAACTGTGGTAGTAGTCCTTGTAAAAGGCGCTATATAGCGCCCGACCCGGCACAGACTGAGACAGAGGCACGTACTTCAATAAAACACACTTTATTTCTTCTTCAGCCATGGGGCACGCCTTCCCCATGTCCCACAGGCCCAACACAGTCCCAAATACACTCACAATTACTCTCTCTTCTCCCTTTTACCACCACTTCTCCTCAGGCTTAGTCCTCCTCCTCTTGACTCTGGCTCTCTCGAGTGGTGGTGGCTGGCCTTTTTATACCCCACCCGGACGTAGTCCAGGTGCTTGGTCACCTGGGCCTAATTGCATTTCCGGGTGGGGCTGAGGAATTGACCAGCTGGGCTGGAAAGTCCATGCAGCTCCCCCTGGCGGCCATCCAAGCCCCCAACCAGGCTGTGGAGGACTCCATGTCCCATGGAGCCATGTGCCAGGCTGGGGAATCATCATCCGCCTGGGAGGCTGCCACCAAGCGTCCCGGGGGAGGTATTGAGCTGCCCGTGGTGGCTCCCCCGGAACAGATGCAGCAGAGGCGTCCCTGCCGGGCATGGAACCCGGCTGTCCTTTACATCCTATAGACTTTACCTTACTTAATGCACCGTGTAATAGCTAGCCTGGCCACAGACAGACATGACACTGCAATGTCCACAACACACACATTTATTACACTACTATTTACACAACTATTTAAAGTTTGCTCAGACCTTGGTCCTTCGGGCTGCCTCCACTCCTCTCTCACAAGCTCTGTCCATTTCCACCCGACTCTGGCTACCCGAATGGAGTAAGGCGGCCCCTTTTAAAATGCCCCGGATGTGCTCCAGGTGCCTGATGATGAACTTCTGGCAGCACTACACAGTGTGGCGGAAGTGCTGCCCTTTCACCCGGAAGCACTCCAGGCGTACACCATCCCTGGTCTGTCAGCACTTCCTGGTGTAATGGAAGTGCTGTCCCCCAGGGATCAAGGACCATCCAGGTGCCCAGGGAAGAGAAGTGCCGCTCTCCTGGTCCCTCCTTCCTCCAGGCGTCCCGACGGGGCAGGGTTCCTGGCCGTCTATCACAACAGACACAATCAGAAAATTGACTAGGCAAAGTGGACAATGACTATTCTTTCTCACCTTTGACAAACTTTCTGAAACATTTAAAGCTAATTCATTAGTGTTTTGATTAAAGGAGAGATTAAATAACCTTAACTGGGGTAGCCTAAAATAATCTTAGGGATAAAAGAACTTTCAATGAAAAAGTATATGTCTTCTTGATGCAGGACAAAAAATAGATATTTTTTAGGTATTGGCATCCATTCTGTGATACACATACCAGTGGTTCCCCCATCAATGGCTTTTCATTTGATGTTCTTTTGGTGTCCAACTCAGGTGAACTTTTCCATGTCTACACATGCTCACAGTACATTTCTTGGTAATGACCTGAATTTACACAGTAAAAGCAAAAATCTTTCTAAAACCTTTTCTATGCTCAGTCAGTCTATCTACATTATGTCCCTGTTTTTATATATGATTCTGACTTCTTAGCCTCTGTTATTGTTGGTTTGGCTTTTGGCAGCAGATGTTTATATATTTCATTTCTTTCTTTCAATAAGCTTTGATTCAGGCTTGAGTGTTAAGCTTATTACCTCCTTTAAAGTATTTCCATAATTGTGATTTGCCATCTCATCATTGCATTCTTCAAATAAACCATTGTGAAGCATAGACAACAAGATATTATTGTTCCAATCTGAGTCAGATATTAGTATCTTAAAATGTATTATTTATTTTCTCCAATAGAGGCACAGGTCAAGCATGTTATTTCATCAATAGTCCATCAATGAATTCGGTACATAGAATTAAACTTTAAGCCAGTCGAAACCTATTACTTCTTTTGTATTAAGTGGCTTTCATCAAGTCTAAAATGCTATTCTGAATCCATTGTAAAAATTCTTCTTAAAGATTAATTACCAAGATATTGTCTTGTTTTTTATTCATTGACTAATCCATTATTTGGGCACAAGCTGATGTAGTGCAAACATTTTTATAGTGGAGACATGATGACGTTTCACAAAGTGTCTCCATCAGCCTGCTAAATCACCAAGAAAACAGTACTGTGGTCATAATACAAAAAGATGGATAACAATTAATAACAGCAAAAATAATAATATTAATATTTGAAAAATGAAATAGAACAAAGCAGTAAGTTCTCAAATATGTCCCAGATAAAAAAATGAATAGTAGCATTAAACAGGCAACAAATGAATAAGTAAACCCAATGAGATAGGACAGTAAATTAACAAGTGCCTTACAGAATGAAATCCATTGAATTAAAAGATGGACCTGTGTTTTCACTACAACCATTTTTACAGGGTGGCGCAGGGAAACGAGAAACTTTCAATTGACATTCAATGCACGAATAAACACATTACAAAATATATTTAATGATGAAATGTATTGTACAGGATGTGCAATTAATGATGGTAATCAATATTCATTCAATATTCATTTTATGTTTTGAAGAAAACATCATGAAGGTGTTGTCCATTTCTCCATACACATTCTGACTGTCTGTTGCGGAAATTCTGCATTTCTGCTCGACATACATGTCAAGAGGAATGCCAGTGATTTCCTCTTCAATCCTCCGTTATAGTTCAGTAATGGTTGCACTTGACTTTTAAGATGTCCACACAGAAGAAAAATCACAAACAGTGAGATCTGGGGATCTCGGAGGCCATGGAATGTCACCGTTGAGTGAAAAGATGTGCCTTCCAAACAATCGTCTAATAGCTGCCATCGATTGTCGGGGAGTATGCGAAGTGGATCAACCTTGGGACTTCTTTTTTAAGGCTGAACACGTTTCTTTGAAATTGCACACCCAGGTTGTAATTGCATGAGCAGACGGGACACTATCATGATGTCCTAATTGGAAATGATGCCAAAATTCCCTTTGGGCAGCAGTCACACTATCACCATAGGACCCAGGGTAACCAACACTTAGTTCCAAAATTTCTTGTTTCCCTTTCCACCTTGTATATACAGGATCAAGGAAACACCAGTACACGAGTCTCCCTCTATTTTAAACAACTTGCTGGTAAGGATTGTATTCCAACAAATGGCCTCATGTCCATAGGCAGCTCCCATTAAAATGCAGAAAGCACAATAAAGTGAATTGGTCCCCGTGTCTTTCTCAGTTCATTTTCCACACTTACTGTCTGGATCATTGGAGACAACAGTAGAAAGTTTTGGGCTCTTTTAATATGTCACACATGGAATATGAAGGATGTTTCTTCATAGTGGAGACAACAAACACTCCACTGTGAAGACAACAAACACAACATTGAGGCATCCAAATAATGGCTGTACCACTTTTGGTGTTTTTGCCAATTGCAAAGCCCTTTCTGAGAAATCCTGGGAAGAGCAACTCAACATGTAGGGGAGACGATTGAGACTGGCAGAACTAGGAGTTGAAATAAACACTCAGGAAGTACAAGACATAGAGAGAAGGAAGTATTCAAGAGATGTCATAAGCATTCTTCGTCATTTGTTGAGTGGGTGTTTTTCTGCAACCCTAACAATGGAAATCAGCAGTTGCATCCATCAAATAAAATAAAGAACTTAATGAAACTGGAGGCTTACCTGCAAACTGCCACTTAAGAGTCTTTTCTCAGTCAATCTCTACAGCGTATAGCTTCAAACTTCCCAGAGAAATGAAGATGAACAATTTATTTTTGTAATAGATTTGTACCAGCTTTACTGAAACATTCAAATCACAAGCTTCCCAAAATAATACTGAAGCATTAATTTGAGATTTTAATTTGCTTTTAAACCATCATTAAATTACTGCTTTCACTATTCTTATGAGGTTTTCCATCCAGCTAATGATTAGGACAATCTCCCTCGCAGCTTTTCAGATCTGACACATTCTAAATCCCAGGTGGCAATGCTGCAAGGCCACACTGGCTTTTATTAATGGCTTACATTAGGAGAAAAGCAATTATTGGAACAACAATGTAATTTTATAAGACTCAAAGCCAGTGGAACAAATATAAATAGTTATTAAACTGCTTTAAGCCCAAATGACCTCAGTTAGCCAGAAAGTAAAATGCAATATATCAGAAATTCAAACTGCATGGAAAGGCTTATAATTTCTACTTAAATAGTGTGCATTTTAGCATTAAAAAAACACTTTTAATTCAAAGAAAGACAAACAAACTGTTTTCCACCGTAATTAATCCAGCACTGAGGTCCTTCTGTACTGTTTACTGCTTGCTTTTTTAAATATTTGCTTAATTAAGCCAACATCAACCCGTTACTCTTTAAGCAGTTTTTAGGGTGAACTGTAGCCTAGCTCAGCTGGAGACCCCCTCATGGGAATACAGCACAACTAATAGTCCTCAGAGTCAATTTGCCAAGGCTAATTAACCTAATATGCATGCCTTGGGACTTTAGGGAGAAGCCTAGTCAAACACAAAAATATCTAGAAACTCCATGCTAGTAGAACCCTGAGGTGAAGCATTAAGCCATTGTGTCACAGTTAAAACATTGCAGATATCAAATGCCTGAACTTTCTTTGCTAATTAGGTTTTCTACGTTGTTGATTATTATAGAACACTGGATGCCTAATAGAAAAACAAATTGAGATCTACATTTTTTTCTAGTTGTTTGCAATTGAATGTTTTACATTGTCATGCTTTTCTGTGCGGTGTGGGTAACAAATGGTCCATGACAAAGATATCCATCAGGAAACCTTGAATAATTAACTTCACAGTATCCAGAAGTATTCAGCAGTACATACACATTGAAATTAGTGAAATACAGTAGATGCTGCTTAATGGGTTGTCGCTCTAGCTCAGAGTATGGATGGCTTTTAGCATACATCTCTACACCAAGCCTATGAGCAATCAACTAACCCATGCTTCTACTACGCATGACAACCAAAATAACTGCACCATCAGTAAAAGTCACCCAGGACATTAGAGTAGTACAACAACAACCCTGAATGTTTTGGGTCACTGCAATATTATTACATTACATTCTCTGTTACTCACTTTAAATATACCATGGAAAGAGAGGCACCCACTTTGAAATATTCTGTAATCTTTTCTGTTCACCCGATGCTGCAACAGTAGGCTCCAGCTGATTGTGACAGCACAACTGAACTATGAAAATAAATGGATGTTGCCAGCTCTGGCTCACCTGTCATTCTGCCTTTCAAGGGGTTCCACTTTTGATAAAATTAGTGTGTTTAGAGGTTTGCAATCTGGTGGAAATCCCATGACACCCATGGGACTCGACTCAAGGTTTTGCAGTATGAGACTAAGACTACTTCCACATTATGTTTTTATTTAAAAATGGCATTTTTAAACAAAAATTATCTCTGTTCACGCTCACGTTTTTGTATCTTTTACAAAAGTACATGAGTGCACACTAAAATGACTGACACTGGATATGATATAGACATTTGCCTCCCTGGGCAAAAATCTTTGAAGGGATGGTAATGCGGATGTGTACAGGAGTAGTGACCAGTAAATGATTTGCCTTTTGTGTATGTGTACATAATTCAAGCTCTACAGAATGCAATTTAGATGCATATTGGCAAGCAACACAACAAGTGCCATGGATAGTGCTCTTGTATCTTCACTATGTTGGAATATGGTTTTTCTTCCAAGAAGGGTGACCAATCAGGGAATGAGACACTATAATGAGCAGGATCCAATCAAGGAAGGGCTACGTTATAATCATAAACGAATCAGAGTATAATTAAAGTCTGCATTTTCAAAACTTTATGTTTTCACCAATCCACTTTGCAATGCCGACCCAGCATTTTCTGAAGTATATGGCTCTGGAGAATATTTTCAAAAGCCTCCATTTTCATAGGTTAAATACGTTGGGGTAGTGTTGATGAAAAGTGAAAATGGAAACTAATGTCTGCATTTTTAAAAGAAAACATAGTACAGTAGTATGCACTTAGCATTAAAGTAAAGTACTATGAGTGAATGCAGGTGGATAGTTTATTCATATAGTCAGGAGCATGCAGTCAGATCACAGATGAACCTCTGAGAAAAAGTGCTTCTTGAAAACTAAATAAATAAAATGTTAATTTTATAATGTGTTCTTTTACTGTAAATGTATGATTTTTTTTTCAAACTTCTATAAATTTGTTTGAATAAATTACTATAAAAGGCATTGTGGTGCATATGCACAGCAATTTGTAAATAGCGAATACTCACTAACATAATTTTTGTTTTACTGTTTTAAGAATCCACATGTGCCCAATTCATGTGCATTTTAGTACACCTTTCCTCCCAATGATAAGTCTAAACATCTGCAGCCACTCACTCTTAAATTTATCCAACGTGTTTGGTACTGTTTGATGTACGGGGAAATAAAAATTTTGAAAGCAGTTTCCAGAGTGAAACCAACTAGCAATCTAAAAAAAATTAAAATCAATCAGAATTTTATAACCCCAGTGGATAAATAAGGATTGTCCAATGAATTTGCAAACTAATTCTTTTATTTTGATAAAATAGGAATCTTTTGTCTACCTTGGCAATGTGTGCACACCTAGAGATCATAATAAAATATACATGCATGTATGTGGGTGTAAAATAATTTACTGACTTGTTTAGTACTTGGTTTTGGTTACACAGATGATCACTGTGGAAGATCTGATCCTGCAATTGTGTGACTTTCATTTCAGCTCTTTAATTAGCAGGCTGCACTTCTAAGAAGCTGAAACACTCCTCTGTACTGCATTCTTAGGCTGCTGGTATCTATTCATGATAATAAGGTAAAATGTTGCTATACGGCCAGTCCCAAAATAGTATTAAACTGAAGCTTATTCCGTACAAAAATGTGGGTATTGTCTGCCATGGAAGATTAGTTGTACCCACCAATAAGCAACAGTCCAAGACAGAAACATCAACCTTTTGTCAAATACTCCAATAAATGTGATGTAAAATTCCACTCCCAGTTTATCTGTGCATGGAATGAGTCAGGAGAGAAATGGAAATGAAAGACAAAGCCTCTGTAATGAAAAACAGTCAAAGGTCAAGAACAGGCAAGGGTTTTATGTATGGATAAATGGGTAATCCATACTATAAAAAAGCAGAGAAGGGAAAAAAGACAACCTTAGTATTTGTGTTTTCTTTTTTGTGTTCTTTATTAGCATCAACCCCCATACAGTCTTGCTGCTTTTTAATTTTCAAAGAGATATACATCACTATATTAAAGTACAGAGTTACATTAATGTATTTAGCCAAGCAGGCCTTGAAAGTATTCCAATGAATATTTAATGAAAAGTCTACTAAGTCATGTTAACAATAACATGCATACAGTATGTTATTGCAAACTTACTTAAAACATGTTTTCACTTTCTCATTATGGGTTATTGAGTGAAGACTGATTGCCAAAAATGGCAAATGTATCCATTTAACATTAAACGTATAACATAATAAAGTGTGCAGAAAGTGAATCCTCTGTAACTGATTAACCTTATTCAGTGTCACCAGAGACCTAACAAAACACAGTTCATGTTCGTCACAGAAGGTAAGAAAAATTTGAAATGATATACCCATTCATCAACAACCTAAACCTGATTAGTCCAAGGCAGGGTGGCCAGGAGCTGGAACCTATGTGGGCAGCACCGAGCACAAGGCAATAATCAGCCATAGATGAGGAATGAGCAAGTATATTGATTGATGGTTGGATGGATAAAAAGGATTATGTAGAGGGAGAAGTGCTGCTTAGATTAAATAGACTAAAATCAATCAAATCTTTGAGGCCAGATCAAATTTATCCAAAAATGCTTAAGAAGATGAGCGAGTACTTCTATGAACCTTTATCTTCATTTTCAGAAAGCCTTTGATAAGGTACCTCATGAGAACGTTTGTGATCAAACTAAGAAAAGTGAGAGTTCAAGTCTTTGTGTGGAGATGGGGACAAAACTGAATGCAAAGGATTGTGATGCAAGAAATCTCACCAGAATTAGGGTATGTTAAATGTGGCATCCCTCATTGATCTGGACCAGAGCTGCCACTCTTTTAAATATGCAAGCAATCAAGATGAGAATATAAATAACAAGCTGGCAGATAATTTAGAATCAGCTGTATCATTACAGAATCATCTGGATTGCATACTGTCTTGGGCAGAATTGTTGCAGATGGAATTTAATGTAATTGAATCTAAGGTATTGCATGTAGGAAGTAAAAATGCTACGTTAGCTTTGAATATTCAATGGGAGACTTGAAACTTGAAGGAACATTACATGATAAGGCCTAATAGCCCTAGTGGACTTGTCATTATCTACACCTAGACAGTGGATAGAAGTGATTTGCGTGGAGTACAAGTCAAGGGAGGCTATGCTTAAGCTTTATAAGACACTAGTGGGGCCTCACCTGGAGTAATTGTTTGCTGCATTTGTTTCCGGGCTACAAAAAAGATATAGCAGTGCTAGAGGCTGATTCTAGGACTGAAATGTTTTGAGTTACTGAAGGAGTTAAAATTTTCAGTTTAAACAAACATATTAACAGGTGACATGATTGAAGTGTTTAAAATTATAGAAGAAAGGAAGGAGGCTCTTACTTTAAAATGAGTTCAACAAGAACATGTGGACATAGTTAGAAACCTGTTAAAAGCACATTTTTTTAGAAAGCCTTTCTTTACACAAAGAACTACAGGCACGTGGAATAAATTACGAAGTTGTGTAGTAGAGAGTAGGACTTCTGAGAACATTCAAAACTCAACTTTATTTTATTTTTGGGAAATTGGATGGATGGGATTAATGGACTTTGTTGGGCCAAGCGACTGTTTTTGTCAAATATGTTCTAATGTGCTCTATTAAAATAAGTAAATAATTGGATAGAGGCTAAAAGAGGTTAAAAATTTTTATTTAGTCATATTTACAAAAGAAAAATGCATTTTGCCTTCATAGATAGAGATACAGTAGGTATTAAAAGGCACATGTATCATATCTCAGGCAGGTTCCTGTCATATGCCCATCCTTTGAGGACGGACTCCAGCTTCTTGAAGAGAGAGAGAGAGAGAGAGTCACATGGACAGAGAGGACCTACTTGTTTAAGTTTGGGAGCACACAATTTGTTAAAGTATAATGCATATCTGCTTTGCTTCTCCAAAGTGAATTACGCAGGAGTATGAACATGACAAAGAAAGAGAAGGAGGTGACCTAAAAAGTAGCATGCAGAATGTTCCTAGCAGCTGTTGGCAGGAATATCTGATTCTTTTCTTAGAGAAAGATTAGGTCAGAAAGGGAGCATTGAGTATCTTATGGCATTCAGAGCCATGCAGGCAGCGTGAAGGTTTCCTGAGAGACCTGCCCTTTGATGGCAATTTAGGGCTCAAGGGTGCAAGGACCTGACGTGGCCCAGGAGGTGGTGTAGAGTTGTATCATTGGAGATATGCAGAGTGGGTTTGAATTCTGAAGAAATGATTGGGTAAATTCTCAGCTAGCAGAAGAGAGAGATCAGCGTAAAAAAGGGAGTTCTTGTGTGTGGTACTATGTTGGGTAAGCAGACAAAGCAAGAGGGACAGCAGATTTGTTCATTTGCTTTTGCCTACTTAATAAATTATTGTTTCCTTATATTCTTACCTCTCTGTAATATATACAATTTTTTTATTTGTGTTATTTTCAATGCAGAAGACAACTGTTAGAATCCCATCCTATAACACTACCTGTAGTTTATTATTTTATATTTTATTAAATTCTCTTAATTTTTTTTTTTACATTTCACATTTTGCTTTTACATTTTGTTGTATATTCACCTTTTATTTTAGAACGCATTTCATATTCAGTTTGCTTTTTCCAAATGTGTTACGAGAGCATAGTATCATTTAGGCTTTATATACACTGTAGTTATGTACAGTTTTTGTCTATTTAGTTGTTATAGTCCAAAATTGGCATATGACTATAGATGTCACATTTAATTAGCTAGCAGATTTTCAGATTGTGTATCAGAGGACATAGAAACTGGAGTGGCGTTTCAGTGTTATAGCACAACCACTTATTGTTTTTCCTCCAACTGACCCAAAGCAGCAGACCCCGCTGCCCAAATTAGACAAGTGTGTTACCATTATTTTTTTTCTTTTTTGAGTAATGTATTCATTTATGATAATAAATGTGATTTAATTTGCCTTGGAACAAAGCAAAAGGTCTAGTGAGCCCGGTGATGCATAAACTTAAAGGGAAAGCTGCAGCCTGCTGTGAAAAGAGAGCTCTTGTGAAAAGGAAGACACTTCACAGGAAAATGTTTAAAGGGAGCAGAAGAAAGCATTCATGGGAGCCTGGAAGCTTGACCCCAAGGGCAAGTATTGCATGAACTCGAGGCAGATGTGGGGATGATGGGTGAAAGGGAACGATTCCCAAATCACCCTGAACTTTGTAGTGTGAGGCTTTCAAAAAACTTCATGTGAGAAAAAGGGTACAGTGCCTTTAATTTTTTGCAAAAAAATAATGAAATTTGTTAATGGTGATTAAAAGAGAAACAAGGAAAAGGCAAATGCTGAAAGCACCAAGCAAACACAGATACTGTTAGAGCAGTTACTAAATGAAAACTTTACATAAACTAGAGCAGACAAAAGCATGGAAACAAAACTGGAGAGCCAATGCCTGCAAAAGAAGCCACCAGATGTTAATTGGTAATGGGAGGAGAAGGAGATGAATAAATAAGACATGTCTATAATTAAGAGTTTAAATAAAAGGGGCTGGAAAATGTTTATTGGGAACAGAGAAATAAAGGCAAGAAACAATCATCATGGAAAAAAGGATGGATGCTAGTGACAAAAGTCAGGGATGACATTTGTATATCTAATTTTGATTTTGACTAACTTATGATCTTTAATTCTTCAAAATTTCAAATCTGTGAAGAAACATCAAAGCATGTACAGACAAATATACTGTAACCCACCTCTCTAATCCAGTTGAAAAGCATACACATACACATATCCATTTACATATTTTACAAAAGTTTTAGAACAAATGGAAATACACACGGTTTAATGGCCTAATGTTTCATGAAATTGAGGCATAGAACAAATAAACAATGGCAAAAAAAGTCAAGGCATAATTAATTGTACAAAATTTTATTCAAATGTTTGATTCATCAAAGTAGCCACCTGTTGCTGATATAACAGCATCTCTTTTGATTTAGAATGGCAGTCACTCTGTGCAAGTTCCCAACTCTGCCTCCAGTAAAAGAATTCATGACCATCACACTTTCACCTCCATGTTTGACAGTTGGCGTAAAAACACCCTCCATGATGAACCGAAGATTTCAAATTTTGATTCATCCATCCATAAGACTGCAGTAGTCCACAGCCAGTATTTCAAGGCCCTAAATTGTCCTTTAAGCAATGACTTTCTTACTGCCACTTGTCTTGTCAAACCTGCAGCATAAAGTCTCTTCTTCACAGTAGTAACCGAGACTTGCTTTTTTCGACCACTGATAAACGGTGCTGAACCTGTTGTGCTGTTAGGTGCCTATCACACAAGCTGATGACCCTCAGAAACTTGTCTTCTGATTGGGATATGACTTTGGGTCTGCCAGATCTCTTCCTATCAGAGTTTCTTCCAGTTTCCAGTTGCTTTTGGATTTTGTAGGACACTGTACTCACTGACACTTTGAGTGATTTTTTTTTAATAATTTCTCTAAATGAAAGGCCGACACTTCTACATGTCTCGATAGATCTCACTTACAGTGCCATTAGTTAATCGTACTGTATATATCAGAAGTATGAAGGAAAGTGAAAAAAGATGTAGAGCAAACCGTGAAACCTAGCCTTGCAATGCCCAATGGGTACATATCATACAATGACTGCAGTTGAACTGAACTAAAGTCAGGTTCAAATGAGGGTTTTTACTAAAATGTTTTTCATGTTTACCACCAATTGAAAAGGGGAATGCAGTACTATGGTGTTATTTTATTTTAAATGTTGTTAATATTGTAAGAGCTAGTTCTAGGATGTTTAATGCAATGCAAAAATGCATAAAAGTGTTTGCTTAATTTGTTTGTAATATGAGTTTCTCACAGCTACATAGATAATGGAAGATTCTGTTTAACCCCTCAAGGTAACTTGTAATTGAATTGCCTTACTGCTCAGCTGAAATGCAATAACAGAATTTTATTCAGTCTTTAGTTAGCTAGAAACATATCTGTTTGATATCAGTTGTATTAAATGATGTAACAATTGCATAGTTTTCTATGTTTCACGTCTATATATTTGACGTTTGAACATATGACTTTCTGTTATATTGAGAACTTATAATAGAAACTCAAAGAAACATAACAAGATATATAAGAGAGAGAAAGAGAGACGTTGGGAGCCTGCGCTAATTACAATGCGTGCCGCACCCACCACATGGTGTACCACCCGGATATATAAACCTTGAACAAAAACATCTAATATAAGAACTTTTTTTTTGCATCATCAAATTTTCTCTTGGTCTTGGCACTGTTTTGCTTTGAATTTTACTAAAACTGTTTAAAACAGATACTTGAACTGCGGAATTATTGCATCCATGTCAAAGAGTCCCATTCATTGTATGAAACCCACAAGAAAGCAAAATGTTTGGAAACCAGAAGAACACATCTGGAAGTATGGCTTTACCATGAAATGTATAGCCAGGCAATACTGTTTTAACACTTAATCATGTTTCATGTTTTACTTGACCTTGTTACAAACAGTAAAACTATTTATATGCTGCACATTTACGCAGCTCATGCAATGAATTGAATATTTTAAATATGGTGCAGAAAAGAACGGGTGAAAAGAAATATCATGAACTTTGTAAAGCATGGACCTTAGAAATCATTTGGGGAATGGGAGGGGGTTTGGTGTTAGTGTTGGTGTGGAAGAAATGGCAGGACAAAAAAGGTGGTATTGGGTAAAGGTGATTTAAAGTTAATTCATTCAAAAGTAAAATTTGCTAAAAAATCTCAACTGTCCATTGGGTCCAAACCTTAAATTTATTGCTGTCTTATTATACAGTGGGTTTTAAATGAATGTCTACCAAGAAAAAAAGCAAAAGTTATTAATTATTTTTACTTACTCAAAACCATTGTCCTGTTTTCTTCTTATCACATTCTGTAAATCAGCCTCTCCGTCAGCTATAGAAAAAAATTGAGCTTCACTCTGTTCCATTGTATCTTGGCTCCATTGGTTAATTTTTTTGCTTTATTTTGTCTGTGTTTTTTATCGTTGATTAATATTGCAAACGTAATGATGATGATATGCAGAAAATGCAACCATTCATTTAAAATAATGTAGCGTGAACAGAACATTTCAGATGTTCTGTGTACACTGTGTCACACACATGCGAGTAGAAGGCAGCTAAAGGGCCTGAGTAATAATAATTCCACGACAATAATTCCAGGGGGTGGCAGGGTGCGCTGACTGTCTCTCTCATTTCCTTGCAGACCTTTCTTGGGAAATTCTGCCTGCTTCCAGTGCCTCTGATGACGTTACTTCCACTTCTGGCGCCTCTGATGACATCACTTCTGGTTCGGGGGCTGGTGATGACATCACTTCTGGTTCCCTCGCCAATGATGACGTCACTTCTGGCTCTGGCACCGGGATTGACGTTACATCCGGTTCCAACGCTTCCGATGACATCATTCCAGTTCTGGCGTCGATGATGTCACTTCCTATACTGCCTAATAAAGGCACCATCTTTGCTACCATACCCTCAGTTCTGTTTTGGACTCGGATCTGTGAAATCTCTGTTCTAATTTAAGACCTTTTTGCAGCCTTGGAACAATATACGGGTGGTTGCCCCAAACCTTCATGATGTGTTTGACTCATTATTGTGATAACAGTTAAATGAATTGCACACTTGACCAAGTGCATGACATCATGACTGTTTAGCTGTTTGAATTTTGCTTTGTAGATTATGACAAAAAAGATAAAGATAAGCAATTTAGCTGAGTTTTCTTTAGAATATGTTACATTTTGTGTGTGATTTTTCAGTTTAAATCAGCCAAAGCATTTTTGAGATTTGTGGTATTTAGTTTTTCTCTTGTATGGAGGGTTATACCCTTATATATTGATATATCTACATTTCCTTTCTTAGCGGATTCCTACTAACGTAGATGTACAATCCTACCAAATTCCGGCTTTGTAACTAAATGGGAAATAGTATTTTTGTTGATGAGACTGTGAGTGAATGAAGTATATATGTGTGTGTGTATATACTGTACAGTATACATATATTTATATATGGAA
Organism: Erpetoichthys calabaricus; assembly: GCF_900747795.2. NCBI lineage: Eukaryota > Metazoa > Chordata > Cladistia > Polypteriformes > Polypteridae > Erpetoichthys > Erpetoichthys calabaricus. Next base: position 236,100,249 of record NC_041395.2, read on the forward strand.
GGAGAGCGAGCACAAAACAAAATGAATGAAATTCTGCTTAGACAATAAAGAACACTTCTGTTTCGTGTTGACCTGATGATGTAGCTCTCTTACTTCAGTACATCCACATCTACCCTCCTCCTAAAATGTGCCTGTAGTTCTTCTCATTGTGGAACATTTAGTGTGTTTCATCTTACTCAAGTGTCACTGTCTATATGGTGTGTGGTCATATGTTACATTGCAATAAATTGAGGGATATGGTCCTTATTTTAGTACTTTATACATATCACCACATTTGATCATACAGAGTAAGTACAATTCTTTCTGTTAAAACATGTAAATGATTATGGCCATGCCATACTGAAAAAGGAAAAGTTAAAGGTGAATGAATTTGTTTGCATCCAAAGGTAAAATGGACAATCTTGTGGTTGCCTGTAAACATATTAAGAGAAAGTATTAAACAAAAAAAAAACTCTTTACTACCCGTTGTTTGCATTTTGTTTTGATAAGGTATTTAACTAATTAGAACAAAAGAACCGTAGCAGACAATCAAGAACAGAGGTAGAAGTCTGCTATGTGTCCCAAACATTAGGCTGGACAATATGGATGGCACATTAGGAGTGAGGAGAGGTTGTTTTTTCAGAGTCAGTTCAGGTTAGGGCTGGACTCTGAACTTAACAGCATGAAATACAATAAAATAAAAACAAAAAATAAATCAAGTAAATCAATCAGTCCATTGCCATTTTCACAAGCCCCTTTTTTAATTACACCGAGGTTCACATATTGTTAAGATGCTAGTTTTAGAGGCATATACGTAGCTAGATAGTGTTAAATGAATTGTTAGGTACATTAGTTGCCAGTAAACAGGAGTGCACTCTATTTATTGACAGGATTTGAAGTGCTTTTTTATTTTGTAATGTAAAATGTAAGTTTTCTGCAAATTTGGTTCCTGACTTGGATGGGATGCTGGCTTTAATATTGACCGTGTTGAGTTTCCTATTTATCCTTTCTAGCTCTTTTTATTTTTTAAATTTTTACTTTTGTTGGCAATTTCTTGTCCACATGGGATGGTGCGGAAAGCAGACATCACTATGCCTCTTGTTCCTCTATCACATTAATAACAATTTCTTCAGAAAAAAATAAGTCATGCCCATGCATAACCCTAATTAGAAATACTAAAGTTTTATTCTGCTTTGGCTACCGGGACCACTACCCTATTTTACATGTTCTATTGAGTATGTTTTATCCAATACTTTATGTTTCACCCAAGGAAGTAGAAATCATTGCAAGACATTTACAAAATACAAATATTGACAAAAAGGTAACTACTGTATATAAAATAAAACAAATAATAAATCCTGGTCTGCTTTGAGCTTGCCAAAAACACCAGGAAGCAAACTAAACAAGGAAAGAAAACATGAGTAATTTCATAATGTCTTAACACACATTTGACATCCCTGAGGCAAACTCAAACATGCCTTTACATTTTGTGCCCTAATAACACCCTCATGCATACAGAGCAAATTGGATGAGCAATAAAAATGCATTCTTTAACATTTTCTTTTTTGTAATAAGCTGTATGACTCAATAAATTAAGGAACTGCAAAAAAAACAAATTACAATTCTGTCCTAATTCCAGATACCTTTTGATAAGAATACACAGTAATTTCTGCTTGTAATTAAAAGTTTCACTGCTTTACAATCCCACAACTAGCTAAAGCTGTATATGTGATAAATGTGGAATAAGAAATTAAATTAACCGTTTACTCTCATGTGACAGAAAAACTCTCCACCCAAACATTCATCTACCCTTCCATTTTCCAGAACTGGTTTTAAGTTGTTAAAGAGAATACTTAAGCTGCTCCTCTGGTACTGCCCCCAACCATTGCTTAAAACCTAAATCTTCAACTGCGGCAGCCCCGACATCTGCCTGCTCTGCCAGGTCATTCAAGTGTGCTTACCATCATACTACCACCACTCTATTTATCAATAGATCACACTCTAGCAGTTTTTTTCCCAGCTTTCCCCAGGTATTATTTCCAAACTTTGTAGTAAATTTTAAGTGGGAAAAAATGTTGTGCTTATACCAGATGTATCTGTTATGACCAGTTGCTCTGACTCTGAGTTGTCAAGGCTGAAAGTTATATGTCAAAAACCTGGCTTATGCAATTTCAAATGACAGAGACAAACAGGGCTGGGCAGGTTGTACTGGTGGTATAATGGTGAAAGATTAACTCCAGAGACAATATAGCTCCACACAGGCTAGCTTGGAGCCATAACAAATATAGTGAAGGAAATGCTTGATTAAAAAAAAAAAGATCAGAATTTGAACCCAGATATTGTCCATTATATTTAAGAAACAAAGCATAATATTAAAACAAGAAAAGGCCAGTCCAGAGCAAACAAAAAACAACAGGGGTTTTTCAGGCCCCTTCATTTTATTAATAAGTTCAAAACCTAGAATGTCTGTGTTTCAAAAAACTCTTAATGTTAATTAATTGAATAATTATTAATTCAGCAAATAATGATAATAGTGAATGTCTATAAGGTATACGGTCTTTGTGACAACTTTATTAATTTCGTTAAGAGAATCTGTGCTGTGCCTGCTTTAAGAGGACAACAATTATCGCTGTGCCTAAGGAAACAAAAGTAGACTGTCTGAGTGACTACAGACCAGCAGCACCCACTCCAAGAGGTCCACGGATGATGCCATATCCCTTGCATTTCATACCATCCTGACACATCTGGATAATAAAATCTGCTATGTCACAATCCTTTTTATAGCAAATACCTTGGCACTTAAAATTGTTGTACTGTCAATACTGATTACCAGATTCATCAGTTTAGGACTTAATTGCCACACTTAGCAATTGGATTGTAAACTTCCTAAGTGCCAGACCTCAGCATGTGTGGACTGGTAGCACCACATCCTCCACACTGACCATCAACAAAGGCAGTCCATAGGGTAGTGTGCTGAACCCTCTACCCCCTTTTGTAGTTGCAGCCAGACACAGTACCAACGCCATCATTAAATTTGCTGATGACATCACCATGAACCACAATGAGACAGTTTAAAGAGAAGAGGTGTACTTGTTGACATCTTGGTGCCAAGACAACAATATTATGTCAGCAAAACCAAGGAACTGACCATAGACTTCAGGGAGCAGAAAGAAAACCATGCTCTCATCTATATTATTTTTGTAAAATGTTATATAAAGTGATTTGAGGAGGCTTTGATGGCTAAGAGCATTTATTGTAGTACACCAGTTGTGCATAAACATCTAGTCAGAAGAGAAGACTTTTCCAGACCATTTAAACATACACAAAGGAAAACTGTTGTCATGCTTTCAGTGGAAATGCAATGGATCAAATAAAATAACACAGAGGTGAGTATTTATATTAAATTGTGTTTTAGAGACAACACAACTTTGGCTCCTTGCATGTTCTTATTATAATTGTTAACATTTTAAATTAATATCTTTGCTTTTATTCTCCTTCATTTTTCAGATAACATTTGGGACAGAAATTCACAATTCCGTAGTTTCCAATAAGATAAATATACCTGAAGTTTATTTCAAGTGGCATTTTTTCAAGTATATTAAGCATATTGTTCTAGAAAAATCTTAGTTTTGAACCGTTTGAAACCAAAGACAAAAAGTAACTCATTGAGCTCCAAAATTAAGCTGTACTCTTCAATGTCTTAACAATATTTTTTTTGTCTTTTATTGAATTTATTAAAAGCATGTAACATTCCATACAAGCAAGTCAAACTTAACCAAACTAAGTTCAATTCAACCCCCACCGATGAGAAAGGCCAACAGCCAGAGAAAAAATTTTGAGAGTAGTAAAATTAGCCACAACGTATTAATTATATATATAAATGAATATACATTATAATGTTTAAAGAATGTATTTTGAATGAATCTTTCAGATTTTTGTTATAAATTACCTTCATAAGAAATATCTTTAAAAACACAATTATATTTATCAGAACGTGTTTGAAAAATGTAAAATTTTGCTCCTCTTAAAATGTGTTAAATGTAATTTTGTATTTTTCCTATTTTAAGCACCTTTTGTGGTTTACTATGAATATTCACTATTCAAGGATAAGCCATAACCTTGTCAACTGCAGAATTTAATGGAGATTACAAAATCATATTTACATTATCCTTTACGTTATTGCAGTTACTGTATAATGCAATTCAGTGTCATCTTAGCTAGGGCTGCACGATTAATCTTTTTTTTTCTCATGATAACGATATTTATGACCCACAATCAGTTAATAAAAATCGTCGCGATTTTACAGTATAAAGACCAAACTGTTTTTTATGGGCTGAGTTTACGGATTGGACTGCGTCACTATGACGTTACTGCGTCTAGATTGCAAGCGCTTTCTGAAGCAGTAGAAGTCAATAGCAGCAATAACAGTCAGTCAGAATAAACATATGATGGCGGAGCAACGTGAGGAAGGTGCAGAAGTGCTATCGTTAATTCCTAAAAAGGGGTCATACTCAGTTGTCTGGAACTATTTCGATTTCGAGGAATGTGATGTTGATCAGGTACGAGTCTTGTGCAAACTTTGCTCCTGTTCCGTCCAAACGTCCCAAGGTAACACAACAAACCTCATCAACCACCTTAAAAGCCACCACAAAGTACACTATCAAGAATTTCAACGACTGAAGGCACAAACAGCAACAACAAAAAATTACCAGCCATCCACAACACAGACAACAATATCAGGGACATTGTTCAACGCAATACCATATCTGCCTAGCTCGCAAAGACACCGGGAAATAACAGAGGCGATCACGTACCATATAGCCAAGGATATGTGTCCAATAACCACCGTGAGCAGTGAGGGGTTTAACAAAATGATCGCAACACTTGATAAAAGATACTTGATAAAAGATATAGCATTCCCTCACGCAACCATTTTTCCAATGTTGCGATGCCCTCGCTGTATGCGAAATGCCAAAAAGAAATAGAAAGAGAAATTCTCAGGCTCAGCCTTGAATATTTTGCTGCCACGACCGACTTATGGTCAAGCAGAACTGCAGAACCGTATTTGAGCTTGACAGTTCATTTTATTGTCAGCGAGTTTGAGATGAAAAGCAAGCTTTTGCAAACTTCGTTTTTCCTACAAGACCATACAGCGGAGTTTATTGCAGTGGGCCTCAAAGAAGCGATGTCCGCTTGGGGCTTGGTGGAAGAAAGACTTGTGTGCATCACAACGGACAACGCAGCTAATATGATTAGGGCAGCATCTGTGAATAACTGGCCGAGGCTACACTGCTTTGGTCACAGACTTCATTTACCAAAGGAATAATCGTCATTATTAATCGTGATAAAAATTTTGAGCAAAATAATCGTGATAATCATTTTTTCTGTTATCGTGCAGCCCTAATCTTAGCTATACTGCATAATCCATCAAGAACTTCTTGCATTAAATTTCAAGACTATACTTAACTGGTGTAGGCTCATGAAAATGCAGAACTTCTACCAGCAGCAATGAGGGCAAAGGAGGACTCATCCATGAACGAGATGTAAGCCCTCCAAGCAGGACCCTCATACGCACTCTCACACTCATAAAAGGCCAATTTAGATATTGTCATTCCCTCAGCCGAGAAGCCAGAGTGCAATAGAAGGCACACATTACCTCAAATATACAACATATTCTCTTTACTGTGACTTCATTTAATTGAATGAAAAATAATAATCTGGAATATTATAATATGCAAACTAACAAACTCTTTTTACATGCCTATACTTTTTGCCTTACACACTGTTTATTGTGAGTTATAGCACATCACAGCAGGGTTGGAAAACCTTCTTTTTGCTTTTTGGGTTACTTTAATGCAATTTTATAACTATAGTGAACTGGGCTAATTCAAAACATTCTTCCTTGCCATAATTGCTTTCCTGATGCGTTTCCTTTGCCCCACTGATAGATCCTGTATATTGGAGGATGTTGGGTGTGAGCAGATGCCCTTTATTTCCTTGATAAGGGTTTTGCTCTTCATTTTTCTTATGCTCTGTTTTACAAAATCAAATTAAATGCATGCTTGCACTCCAGACTCACTGCTGTTCAACTCATGAGGCCCAGTTGGCGTACACTGAAATAATGCTCATTTCTAGAAGTAAAATGACCCAAGATGATACAGAGCTGATATGCTGCAAGACGTCTTTTTCCTCACAAACAGGATGTCAAAATGTCTTTAGTAACATGCTGTTCAGTAACCTGTTTTATCACCTTTCCCTTAATCAAAAAGCCCCCAAATGCAGTGGCTGAAAAAGCTAGAATTTATGGTACACAATACAATTCTAAATAAGTAAGGAGCAATATCAGAAAGCAGGCACAAACCTTTCCCTTCAATATTTCTCTCAGTCCTGATGGGAGAGCATCACAGGCCAAAGTTCTTTCATGTTTCTGCTGCAGACATGGCTTAACACCAAAAGAAACAAGCCTGCTTCACTTTATTGTGTTCAGGAAGGCTTCTTACTGAATGACAGTTGCCATAATTTATTTTTATTACTGATTTTGTACTTGCAATGAAGTTGTGAATATAATGTTTCTTTCATTACCTATTCATTAAAGATATGACTTGCAAACAGAGTTGCCATGGCAATGACTCTGAGAATTCGGAGGACATTATAAGAATTTCATAGTTTGTGCTGCTGTTGAAATTCCTGGTCATTGCATAAGTGGTTGACTTGTTTGGAGTGCTTGTAAGTCAACCCCATAATGATGCAAGTAGTTTGTCCTTAAACATTAAGACTTGTTTGTGCTGAGACTTCTTTAACCAATATCTCTTGACATTTAATGAGACAGTAATAATGTCAAAGATTAATTGAAATCAAAAACATAAAGGGGATGAGCCGTGAAATGTGTTTAAAGAAAAACCTTATACTATTTAGATACTATTTTAAAATCACCCAGAATTGTTTCTGGACTAGGAGTCCAAAACTAAATTAACTAAGCTTAAGAATGTTACTTTTTTGGAGTCTTTTTGGAAATAATTTGAAAACAATAAGTAAAAAATTGCATCATTGTAACAGTGGCAATGCTAGAAAAAGGAAATGTCCACAAAGAATTACAAATGGGATTTTTTTTGTCACTTCATGTTAAGGAAAAAAACATGTTAAGTTTGTTTGTTGGTGGAATTGTGAATGGTGAAGCCCTAAGAAGGTGTGCCATGCACTGACTTGAAGTATTTTACAATGTCCGTGGACAAAAAACTTCTACACAGTGGAATAGTAAAGATGTCTTGGAGATTAGAATGTACAGAAGCTGAGACACAGGTTATGGTGCAGTATATCCAAGGGGCTTGATTACCTTTTTGGCAGCACAGTGGTGCAGGTGTTACGTTAAATATTTGAATCTTGAGCTTCTTTGAGTTTTTTCCAAAGGGTACATCAGTTTTAATCCTACATCCCAAACATTTCTGTGTTGGATTGATTGCCAGCACTACGTTCGACTGTCACGAGTAAGTGTAGGAGAAGATATGAGTGTGCTGGGAGAGGTTCTATCGCCAACTCCTCCTCCTTAGATCATAATTCTCTTTTTGCCTGATTTGTGGATTTATTCTGTCCCTGACATTGTATAGACTTTAAATTGTTATGATGCTGTCCAGGAAGATTTTTGTATTCCAGATGAAAAATACATAAGTCAGAGTGAGCCTGAGGTATCACACAACAAACTCGGTAGCTAAAGTGCCCTTCATATTTATCCCCCTAACAATATCTCACTTTATAACACAGTAGTAGTTAAGAGGAGTTCATTTACCACTCTTAAAAAAATCTAAATTGAAAGTCTAAATAGAATAGACTAAGTCTAAATAGAAAGTCTCAAAGGAGTGCAGCTTATCTTTTATATATCCAAAAAATAATAATTGCACAAGAAATACCTAGTTCAAAGTAAAAGGCAATATGATGTCTCTGCCTTCCTGTCCTGTGTCAATTTTGTTAATGCTGTGTTCATTTTATGAAGAGAGTGAAGAGAAAGTAAAGGAAAGCTGTGCGGAAAATATACTCCTGGGTCAAGTGTTCAAGTCCAGATAGCAAGAAATATATGAAGTCTTGAAATGAATCAAACATTCCTATCCTCTCTGCTCTAAAGTCACAGCCAAGGGAATAACAGGTTTCAGTTTAAATTCAATGTGCGTTACTAAGAGTGTGCCTCTCAGGAAATGCACTGTTTTAACCTTTTACCAACTATAGGAAACCATGTCCTGTCATTACATTTACCAATTTTCTGCAACTTCTTACTACTTCAAAAATATAATACTTTACAATCATATCATTGAACTCAAGGATTTCAGGCTTTCCCTACTGTAAGATGTTCACAATATTATAAAATGTTCTTTTCCCACCCTTCTAATAATAAGCCTGTTTTTAATTACATTGTTGCAAAGTGCTGCAGCAACAAAGTAGGAGCCAAACCTGGGTGGAATACCAACAGGGCTGAGGCATAGGTTATGCAGACCATTAATGAATGCATGTCCCTGTGGTATCAGCAAACTATAAAGCTATATTGGCTGTGTTTTAGTGAAACATGGAGAGTTTGCATTATATTTTGGATTATTTGTTTTCCCTGATCCAGTACATTTTATTTAGTATTTTTAGTTTTTCTTGACCCCTTACTTTCACTATTGTTATGATTTTACTATGGTAAGACCACTATTTGGATCAGTTCTCTCAGGGCTGCAGTCACCTGAGTGGACTATAATAGTCTGCTGCTAAGCACAAGGTTTTGCTGTGGCATTAGTAAGCATTTAACTGCTATATTTATGGATCCTCTCTTGCACTTCTTGGGGGTATTTTTCGTACGTGGATTAGTCGTTTAGCCGGATGTAATTGTTGACGATTTGGCCTGATCCTGGATCTGTCGGTTTTTCAAATCTCTTGCTGGAAGTGTTGTCATAGCAACACATCCTAATCCTCAAACCTGCTCGGAGCAGGTTTGTTCTACGTAAACAAGAATTAGTTTACACACGTAATCAGTGACGGTGTGTGGAAGTCATCCAGTCATGGCTTCGCCGTTCATGAATGAGCGACCAATTGATATTGGTGTGCAAATTATATGAAGAGAATTTCATATAGAGAGGGGTTTGCGCAATCGGCAAGATCCTTTATTGCTCTTGGAGGAAATTCTTTTCGAAAGATACCGCTTTAGTCGAGGGGGAATATTGTACCTCAAAGATTTATTTGCACCTTATATTCGAAGTCAAACTAGGCGAAGTCGGGCTCTCACAACCACACAGACAGTATGCATTGCTTTGAGGTTTTTTACAAGTGGCAGTTTTTTTATATACTGTAGGCGATGCGGAAAATCTAATTAAAAGTGCAGTTTGCCAGGCAATTCGTAAAGTCTGTTTGGCTCTGAAATATTTCCTTCGGGTTTTTATAGTTGTTTCCTGGACACCTGCGTGTGCAGACAATAAAAGAGGCGTTTCATGCCATTGCAGGTAGGTAATACACAGGCTAAAACACCCACAGTTCCATGAAGAATCTCAATCAGCCTAACATTCTCATT